>NW_027411739.1:0-210291 GCF_047663935.1 Musca autumnalis
CCAATAGTAGCGAAGTCGACGAAGATACCACAGATCCAATGCCAGAAGATGGTATAGTATGTATACCACCCGGTCAAGATCAGGTAAAAACAGCAATCAACCGGCTGAAGAATAATAAAGCAGCAGGAGCTGATGGCTTACCAGCCGAGCTGTTTAAAACTGGAGGCCACGCGCTGATAAGGTGTATGCATCAGCTAGTTAGCACCATCTGGCAGGAAGAACGCATACCCGACGATGGACGTGAGCATCCTATGTCCAGTCCACAAGAATGGAGATAAGACTGTTTGCTCCAATTACAGGGGCAAAAGCATATTAGATAGAATCTGGCATATTGTGTGAGCGACTAAAGCTTATGGTCAATGAAATAATTGGACCCTATCAGTGCGGCCGTAGACCGGGCAAATCCACTATTGACCAGATATGTTCCTTGAGACAAATCCTGGAATAGACCTAAGAAATGCAGGTCGACACCTTCCATATTTTTGTTGATTATAAAGCAGCCTTCGACAGACCTACATGTTCAAAGGTGTTCGAAGCCATGTCTGAATATGGTTTCAGATAAGGAGACGGCCTGTCGTGTGATCTCTGAGGCTGAGGAGCGTGTGTTGAATTACCGGCTTCTTCTTCCAAGGAAACGGTGTTGTTTGTGTTCGGCTGCAGATGATCGGGAAGTTGATGTATTCGGTGTTCGGCTGTAGATGATCGGGGTGACGATGTATTCGGTGTTCAGCTGTAGATGATCGGGAAGATGATGAATTCGGTGTTCGGCTACAGATGATCGGGAAGACGATATTTTCGGTGTTCGGCAGCAGATGATAGGGAAGACGATGGATTCGGCCTTTGGCTGTTGATTTTCGGGAACACGATGCGTTCGGCTGTTGATGTTCGGGAACACGATGGGTTCGGGTATTAGTCTAGTGTTATGGTCTATTTTCTGCTATGCGCTACTGGTTTCTAACTACGAACAGCTGACACGAATGCCCTGTGGAACTGCTGACCCGAAGGCCCAGTGGAACAGCTCGCACGAATGCAATGTGGAACTGCTGACCCGAAGGCCCAGTGGAACTGCTGACCCGAAGGCCGAGTGGAACAGCTAACTCGAAAGCCCTGTGTATGTATTAGCCACCACAACTTAATTGGTATTCCCAACGCTTTTGTATTCCCAACGCTTTAGCACCGAAGTGTAAGTTAGCGGATGTAGACCAGTCTTTTTTTCCAACCCGTGTAGCTAACCACCTGCAGTTGTAACCTCACCATTCTCAACCATTTCTGAAATACTTCAGTGCCCTAAAGTATGAAGTAAATGAGAATTATTAGTCGTAAGCACTGACGGCGGTCGTTGTAAAGTTACACCGGAATGCACTTATCCTTTGCATTTCATGTCATCTCCGAAGCGGATGGGTAGTAATGATGTAGTGTATGTTGCATATTGGATGGCTGGTTCCGTATGGTAAAGGTAGTTGTTGTTGAATTATGTACCTGAACATTTTGTCACGTTACACCATATGTTACTTGCTTATGCCGACGACATTGAGATCATGGGTCGATCGGTAAAGAAAGTAACTGGCACTTTTGCAAAAGTCGAAAGGGTAACGGGGATAAAACCAAGTTTTAAAGCCGAAATATTTGCAATCAAAAAAAAACTGCAGAACTGATTAAAAACAGAAAAAGGGATGGACCAGTGACTATATACGTCGATAGTCAGGCGGCCTTCAAATCACTTATGTTCAACTCCATCAAGTCTGAGGCTGTTTTGGATTGTAGGAAAGTCTTAAGTGGCCTAAAACCAACAGTAACAATGTGATGGGTCCCAGGTCGCTGCAAAATTGTAGGAAATTAAATGGCGGATGAATTGGCACGCCGTGGATCAGAGTCACAAGATATCATGATCGAAAACTCAGTCAAGCCACCCTTGTATCACTTCATGCAGCTTTTAGAACAGGGCTATAGAAATATATGTTAGAAATATGTCTGGATCCAAACAAATATTTGTTTGGGGCTGATTGCAAACAAATATATGTTTGGATCCAAACATAATTTGTTTGTGTCCAAGCAAATATATGTTTGCAATATTTTGTAACATATCTAAATTTTATTTGCTTGAGTACCAACATATTTTTTAGGTTAGAACATATTTTTTATGGGTGGAGAGAGGATTTTTGTCAAAGAAAGTAACAACAGCGCTCTTGCAGCTGCGGTATTCTGGTTTATAATATAGAGCTGTGTGCATGGTGTTTGCAATCAGTCCCAAACAAATATTTGTTTGGATCCAAACATATTTCTCACATATATTTTTCTGCGCGCAGATAAGTTATTTTTATACCCGAACTAGCCGACCCGGTCCGCTGAAACCAGCCCTTGAAATTGTTTTATGTTACCTTAAGTCAGCAATTGTAATTTTCTTGCAACGCTAATTAGTCGCGATCTGCAAGTGACCATAAATAAACAAGTGAGCAAAGCAAAGGCTACCCCTGTGCATAAACTTTTCACTGGTAAACATTTATTTTAGGGAATATAATCCGACTACCACCAAAAATAATATGTCTCTTTCTCTCTGGGACCCCCATAAGCAACCAAAATTTCGTGACCATCCGATTAAAATTACGACCTGTAGCTTGATTGCAAAAAATGGAAGAATTGGATGCATTACCGACTATTGAGGTATCTCCCTTGTTTGACCACCTTCGCCAACCTGCTTTACACCAATGTAAAGGTAATATTTTCTTCTTCCATTGACAGGCTTTGCCGTTGGAATACCCCTACTAGAAGCCGATATATTCACAAAGAATAAAACTTTGAATTTGTCTCCAAATGAGTTTTTCCCCATTCCGACCCCTACATATTATCCGAATATCACCAAAATCAATAGGCTTCTTCCTCTGTGGGGCCCCCATCTACCGCCAAAAATTTCGTCACTATCCGATCATTCCAACTTGTAGCGTGATTACAAAAAATGGAAATATTTTGTATATTACTGAATTTTGCAATATCTCGGTTTGCTCACTTACGCCAACATACTTTGCATCAATATAAACGAGATATTTTCTTCTTCCATTGACGGGTATTCCTTTTGGAATACTCCAACCAGAAGCGGAGATATTCGCATAAAAAAACGTTGACTTTTCTCCACATAACCTTTTCGCTTAGTCCGACTCCTGAATATTATCCGACCATCACCAAACTAAATAGGCTTCTTCCTCTGTGGGACCCGCATCAACTCTCAAAAAATTCGTGACGATCCGATCAAAATTGCGACCTGCAGCGTGATTATAAAAAAATCGGAAAATGGGATGCATTATCTACTATTGCCATATCTCTGCTATTTGACCACCTACGACAACCTGCTTTACATCCTTGTAAGGGTGATATTTTCTACTTTCCTTGCCAGGTTTTGCTTTAGATATACCTCTTGAAGAAACAGAGATATTGGCTTTGAAATAAAACGTTGACCTTTCCCCAAATAAGTGTTTGCCCATTCAGACCCCTGAATATTATCCGACCATCATCAAAATCAATAGGCTTCTTTCTCTCTGGGACCCCCATTAACCCCAAAAATTTCGTGACGAACAAACAAACACAAACATTGTTCCACAACATCCCATACGGGACAAGGGAGACTTCTCTCATATCAATGAGTGCACCCCGATTCATATTTAGCTCAATGATATGGGACCTACTGTTTATCGCCGAGTCCGAACGGCGTGTCTTAAGACACCACTTGTTGAGAAGTTTTTCAAGGCTGAAATACTCAGGAAATGTCGCCAACATTACTGAGGGGTATTTTGCCACCGTTGAAAAATGTTTGATGTTGCCTGGCCGGGGAATCGAACCCCCGACCTTCTGCGTGCAAGGCGGGCGTGCATACCATTGCACCACGGTGGCACCCTCAAATTTCGTGACGATCCGATCAAAATTGCGACCTGTAGCGTGATTACAAAAAAATCGGAAAATGGGATGCATTATCGACTATTGCCATATCTCTGCTATTTGACCACCTACGACAACCTACATTACATCGTTGTAAAGGTGATATTTTCTACTTTCCTTGCCAGGTCTTGCTTTTGATGTACCTCTTAAAGAATAAGTGTTTGCCCATTCAGACCCCTGAATATTATCCGACCATCATCAAAATCAATAGGCTTCTTTCTCTCTGGGACCCCCATTAACCCCAAAAATTTCGTGACGAACAAACAAACACAAACATTGTTCCACAACATCCCATACGGGACAAGGGAGACTTCTCTCATATCAATGAGTGCACCCCGATTCATATTTAGCTCAATGATATGGGACCTACTGTTTATCGCCGAGTCCGAACGGCGTGTCTTAAGACACCACTTGTTGAGAAGTTTTTCAAGGCTGAAATACTCAGGAAATGTCGCCAACATTACTGAGGGGTATTTTGCCACCGTTGAAAAATGTTTGATGTTGCCTGGCCGGGGAATCGAACCCCCGACCTTCTGCGTGCAAGGCGGGCGTGCATACCATTGCACCACGGTGGCACCCTCAAATTTCGTGACGATCCGATCAAAATTGCGACCTGTAGCGTGATTACAAAAAAATCGGAAAATGGGATGCATTATCGACTATTGCCATATCTCTGCTATTTGACCACCTACGACAACCTACATTACATCGTTGTAAAGGTGATATTTTCTACTTTCCTTGCCAGGTCTTGCTTTTGATGTACCTCTTAAAGAAACAGATATATTGGCTTTAAAATAAAATGTTGACTTTTCTTCAAATAAGTGTTTGCCCAGTCCGACCCCTAATAATTATCCGACCATCACCAAAATCAATAGGCTTCTTCATCTATGAGACCCCCATTAACCCTCAAATTTTCGTGACGATCCGATCAAAATTGCGACCTGTAGCGTGATTTCCAAAAAAATAGAAAAATGGTATGTATTACCGACTATTTCGATATCTCCGTTATTTGGTTACCTACGCCGACCTAGTTTACATCATTGTAAAGACGGGATCTTCTACTTTCAGAGTCAGACTTTGCTTTAGGAAAGTCCCCAACCAAAGCTGTGATATTCGTCAATATAATTAAAATCGCAAAAATGAAATTTGGGGTTTTATTTGCTACTATTTTAATATCTTCGTTGTTTGATCACCTACGAGCACCTGCTTTACATCATTAGAAAGGTGATATTTTCTACTTTCATTGTCGGGTCTTGCTTTTGGTATACCCCGTATAGAAGCTGAGATATTCGCTTTGGAAAAAAACGTTGTCATTTTATCCACCTAAGTTTTTTGCCCTTTCCGACCCCTAAATATTATAGTGGTGTAGGGTATAAAAATGGGCGTGCTAAAATAGGATTTTTATAAAAGTAACAATTGCTCCACATTCCACTTCACGACTTCGACCTTTAAGATGAAGTTTGTGGATTTTATGTGTTCACAATTTTTGTTCAAGAGCAACGACTTTGCCTCTGGGAGTGAACCAAGCAAAGTTCTTAGCGGTTTAGAAGAGCTTGACATCAAGGCCTCAAGTCATTGGGGGTCCATAATCGCGAACAGGCAAGTGCTAGGGACATATGCCGGCATACATGTCATCTTATCTTTGATCTTCTATCACTCTGCGGTGTCAGAATGTAAAACTCTACACACAGTGATATTAATGATTGCGTTGTAAAACAACTACTTATTAAATTGTCAGAAATGTTCTTTGTGAACAATATCCGGCAAATTAAATTATGTCATTACATAGTCAATTAGAGTGTTGACATCAATATACCTCTGGACTTGGTTAAATGTTACACTGCAATACAAATTTCATTCCGAAAGGTGTATTGAAGTAAGTTCCAGAGTGTGGATCAATTATTCGCATGCCTGTCTTGTACTCAGAAGTTTATGAATTCAAACTTTTGACATGCTAACATCAACATCCTTTTGGAAATGATTGCCCTTGGTGAGTATATAAATAACCCAAAAGGGAATTTTCGCCATAGGTCATGTTCCTGAGATATCGCGTGATGAATTTTTTGATTTTCCCCCCTATAATGCCTGAGAAAATAGCTCTATATCTCTGTTTGACGTTATTCTATCTTCGTTTTGAGATGACATGTCTGCGGTCAAATCGATTGGCAAATCTTTTTGTAGAACACTTCATTCTTCTAACTCAATTCCTTTCACGTCCTTTTCGTCCTTCATTTCTTGAATCGTAGTAAAAGTACCACAAGATGAGATTTTTCAAAATCCAAAAACTCTACAAAAATGTTGCTCAGATTTTTTTTAGGTACAGCTCCCATTGACAACTAATCGATATTGCCCCGTTTTCATGGTTCTTTTTGTCATTTACCCGATCTTGCTCCAGAATAAAACTATTTTGTTTTTTTTTCGGAGTATTCGTTATTAGATATTAATTGGTATGTAGACATACAAATTTGTTATTGCTTATGTAGAGATCTGAGGTGCTTCTGAAACATTTACCACAAAAAGCTCTGATAATGACGAACACGTTCATAAGAAATTTTCTTGTAAGTTAGATCCGGTAATCTAAATTTTTGAACCGGATATTCTGATATTAAACCCGATTTTTAACCGGTTTTAAGTAACCGATTAACCGTATATGAATATCATTGAAAAGCTAATTAAATTGCCAATCAGGAGAAAAAAAATTGTCTGATCAGATCATATCTGGTCTCTAAGCTAGAACAAAAAAACCTTAAAGGGAGCCGTTTTCTTGAAACGTTTTTAATTTTTGAAACGAACATTTTCTCTGCGCGACAAACGGAGGTCACGGCCTGGGGGTAGAAATTTTGTTTTGGGGATGAAAGCCTTTGATGAGTATAATAAGAACCCAAAAGGAAATTTTCGCCGTAGGTCAAGTTTCTGAGATATCGCGTGATGAATTTGTTTTATTGTCCCAATATAATGCTAGAGAAATAGCTATAATGCTCGTTGAAGTAGCTTTATATCTCTGTTTTGCCTTATTCTATCTTCGTTTTGGGATGACATGTCTGCAGTCAAATCAATTGGCGAATCTTTTTGTAGAACATTTCATTCTTCTAACTCACTTCCTTTCATGTCCTTTTCGTCCTTCATTTCTTGAATCGTAGTAAATGCACAACAGAAATGTCGCTTAGCATTTTTAACATAGATTTCTCAAAGGCAACATATCGACATTTTCACGTTTTTATTGTCCTTTTTCCTAATTTCTAGTACATACACATTTTTGCAACTTTTTATTTCCGCTTGTTTTTTACATATTATGTATTTTCATTACATTAATTTTTATAATTATACAAACATAAATAGATATAGAAATAATTCTTCGTGATCTTGGAATACGTGAATACTCCACCAACATATCTCTGCAAGTATTGCCGCAGTAGATTGTTTGCCCCACCCAATACCTAAAGAATTTTCATATAACAAGTTTGCAGTGATAAATTACTAGATCCTACAAAACAGTTCATTTGTATGTAAAAAAATTATAAATATTACGAAAAAACAAGCATTTTCACAAAATTGTAAGGGAATCTAAGCGCTTGGTAATTCGATATAATTTCACTGTACAACAAAATTTAAGTTTTTTAAAATTACAAAAACCCCGCACAAATTATGAAAGAGGACCGGAAAAAAGAAGACACGTGTATAGGCGTTTTGAAAGTTTACGTCGGGAAGTAACCTTAATAGGCGTGGCAAGTTCCGTCCATTTCTACAGGTTTTGAAATATTCGACATCAGATTCCTTGGAATCCTTGCATTTTAGGTATAAAGTGTATTTAGCAATATTACTGACAACAATGCGGGGTATCTTTTTATGAAAAGAATTAACCCTCATGCGAGTCACTAAAGGGGTATTTTTGGTACATTTTTTCAAAAAAGTTTAAAAACTCCTTAAAGAAAAGAAATATTCCCCAGAACCCCAGAACAAACTATATACCTAAGTAAAATACTTTGTTAAGAAAATTACGTTACAAAATTAGATATAATAGGTAGAAATTATTTGTTAAACTTTTAGAATCTTAATTGACATTTATTCCATACCCAGCAAAAAGTTTGCCTCCACAGAGGCAGATAAATGATATGTACAAGTGATCTGGAAGTGCATCAAATTATGCATTTTCACTCATGATTTTTACAAGAGCGTGACTACTGAAAGAGGCACTCCATTGCACTGCATTTTAACTGACCCTTTGGCACTGCATTTTAACTGACCCTCTGGCACTGCATTTTAACTGACCCTCTGGCACTGCATTTTAACTGACCCTTTGGCACTGCATTTTAACTGACCCTTTGGCATTGCATTTTAACTAACCCTTTGGGGTAGAATAGGAGGCAGTCCAAAGCACGTGTTTTGATACAGGCATTCTGCGGAAATTGTGCAAGCCATTACAAAATATGCCAGAACAAATAAAATGCATTTATTATTTGTGTAAAACAAAAATATTAAGAACTTTATTACATTAACACAAATTATGAAAATTCTCCATTGAATTCAATCGCAAACATGCGTGTTTCCTCCGCTCTCCATTTGTTCCAAGTTGAACTGTTTTTACTTCATTTGCTAAATGGGTTGCCTTCCCATCACCAGTTAAGATTTCGACATGTACTCCAACAGCACTCCATTCGGAAATTTTCTTCTCGTGAGTTACCGTAAAAATGTTAACAAATTAAATATTATTTAGTTTGTATTAACAAATGTTTGGAAATGTTAACACGCTTATCTCTTTTTGCAAAATGTAGAGATGTACAAACTGATTTATGTACGTGTAGGGATCTCTAACAACTGCTAATAAAATGTAGCGAACGGAGTGCCTTTTTCACGACTCCGTTTGGACTGCATCCGGATGCTGTTAAATTGTGAGGAATTGGAGTGCCCTTTTCACGACTCCGCTGAACTGCATTCGGATGTTGTTGAAATGTGACAAGTGGATGTGATTCTTTGGATTGCATCCAAATGCGGTTAAAATGTGAGGACTGGAGTGCCTTTTTCACGACTTCGGTTGAACTGCATCAAAACATGCCGTGACAGAACTAGTCCACATTGCACTAATTCCAATTTATTTTGCTGGGTACTTAGTCAAAATCTCCTAAAGTACTTCACTTTTTGCGGATTGTGTCAAAAGAAGAAATGTTCCAAATCAAATTTCATTATGAGCCTCTGAACAAAAGAAATTAGTAGCTATAATATGTGAATAAAAACGGTAGAATATGGTCCTAAATCAAATATAAAAAGCAACAGCTTCTGGAGATGTTAAATATTATAGCTACTAATTTCATTTGTTTAGAGACTCATAATGCCACTTGATTTGGAAAATTTCTTCTTTGACACAATCTCCAAAAAGTGAAGTATTTTTAGGAGATTTTGACTCAGTATGGAAAAAATTTAATTAAGTGTCTAAAAGTTTAACAAATAATTTCTACCTATAATATCTAATTTTGTAACGTAATTTTCCTAACAAAGTATTTTACTTAGATATATAGTTCGTTCTGGGATTTATAGTGAAATTTTGTGTAGAATATTTCTTTTTTAACAACTTTCGTCTTAAACTAAATTTCGTGTAACTTTCATGCATCAACCCGAAAAAAGAACAAAACAAATTTATTCAAAAAATATTTGGGTGTTTTTTTGGCAAATTTGATGTATATATTTTCTTGATATACATATATTGTAAATACATATATCATTTATTTGACGACTTGTATTAAAATTTGATGGATAATATGTTTGTCTTTGACGTCTTCTATCTAGAATGAAGTTTTGTGGGACAAAACGTAATAAACTCAGATAAAGTACAACATTAACCCTAAAACGTGATTTTACTTTTGGAAGATTCCTGGCGTTTAGGAACGATTTAGAGTTTTGGTGTATTCGGGGACCTATAGTAAAATTGTTTGACAAATAATTTTGTAAAATATTTTTATTTGATAGGATCTCATTTTAAAGGAGTTTTAAACTGTTTTGAAAAAATGGACCAAAAAGACCCTTTTAGTGACTCGCATGAGGGTTAATTTTTTCCATAAATAGCTACCCCGCATTGTTGTCATTGTAATATTGCCAAAGACACATTATACCTAAAATGCAAGGATTCCAAGGAATCTGATTTCGAATATTTCAAAACCTGTAGAAATGGGCGGAACTTGCCACGCCTATTTAGGTTACTTCTCGACGTAAACTTTCAAAACGCCGGTACACGTGTCATCTTTTTTTCGGTCCTCTTTCATAATCTGGCCGAATTGTCTTGTAATTATTTTTTGTGTTGTACAGTGTTATAGTTTCTCCTTGTTCGTTTATTAACCATTGCACACTTATTTGCACACGCATAACAGTTAAAAACATTGTAACTGTCTGTACCGGCCCAAATCATATTTCTTTTCCGATTGTTTCTCCAATCTAGGAGTCGGTTGTAGCAACGTTTGCATATACAGTTGGGTGCCAAGGAAACGTCCTTTATTACGGGCTGATTAAAATATAGTTGATATGCAATAATAAACTCTTCACTAAAGTTTCCTTTTTGCTCAACACTGCTTATATATTGCCCACATACATAGCAGAACTTGTTTATATCAGCTATGCATGTATCCATTTTTCAACAATCGTTTTTGAATTACTTCTTGAGTTTTTAAAACTGCTTATACAGGGGCTGGATTCTTGTTGTATGAAGATTTGAAATGAAAAATATTTCCTTTATAATATTTTTCATTTGACAGTTTTCTTCTTTATAAAAGCTTTCATTTCACATTTTCATATAAACCGAATCGATCCCCAGGTCTGACAAACTAATATAAACTGGAACGTCTTTAGATTGACGAAAGTGGAATGCTTTATAAATGCAAAAACCAAAGGAATCTTTGTTTCTCTTGTTTTCAATAAATCATTTTTCAAACAAGTGTTTGAAACCCGCTTCCATAAACTAGAATTTGCCCCATCGCTGACAAGGCATATGATTAAATTACACTTCAATGTCCTTTCGATCGAAAAATAACCGAATGCGACCTCCCATAAGATATGATATATACGGGTTCGGCATAAAGAAAACAAGTGAGCAGAGGCTATAGTCGGGACGGGGCCGACCATGTATTACCCTACACCACTACCCCTGTGCATAAGCTTTTCACAGGTAAACATTTCTTTTAGGGAATATAATCCGACTACCAGCAAACATAAAATGCCTCTTTCTCCCCCATAAGCAATTAAGATTTCGTGACCATCCGATTAAAATTGCGACCTGTAGCGGGATTGCAAAAAAAAATGGATGAATTGGATGCATTACCGACTAGTCTGGTAGCTCGGTTGTTTGCCCACTTTCGCCAACATACTTTGCATCAATACAAGGGAGATCTTTTCTTCTTCCATTGACGGGCTTTCCTTTTGGAATACTCCTACCAGAAGCGGAGTTATTCGCATAAGAAAAAACGTTGACTTTTCTCCACATAAGCTTTTGCTCATTCCGACTACTGAATATTATCCCACCATCACCATCATACTTAATAGGCTTCTTCCACTGTGGGACCCGCATCAACTCCCAAAAATTTCGCGACGATCCGATCAAAATTGCGACCTGTAGCGTGATTACAAAAAAATCGGACAACGGGATGCGATACTGCTATTGTGATATCTCTGCTGTTTGACCACCTACGACAACCTATAGGATGTCTGGTATTTTGCCAAATATTACGTAATCGTCTTTTCTCACGAATAAGTTTTCTTATTTCTGTTGTTAAGTAAAACCTTTAATTTTTATGTATTTTTTGCGGAGTATATAATTTAGCAGCTTCGTTTATAATTCTTTTCATATTATCTATGAAAAAAGCGAAAAGCGAAAAAAGTTGACGAACCCCGTAAAAGTTATAAGGACCATGACCTGCGAATCTGCACCTGGAATGTTCGCACTCTTTATAGAGAAGGTGCAGTTTAAGCATTGGCAGATGTACTTGAAAAGTACAATTCCGACATTACTGCCATACAGGAAATACGATGGATTGGGAAAGGCGTCACAACAACACCTAAAGGTGACGCACTGTATTATAGCTGCCATGACTCAAAGCATGAGTTTGGTTGCGGATTTGTAGTTAGTCGGATACTAAAACATCTGGTATCCAGCTTCACCCCAGTGAATGAAAGACTTGCTGCAATTCGAATAAAAGCTACATTTTTCAACATCAACTTTATTTGCGCTCATGCTCCCACTGAAAAAAAGGACGAACAGACCAAAGATATATTTTACGAGCGCTTAGAAGAAACATATAACCGTCGCCCTGCCCATGACATGAAAATTATTCTACGCGATTTTAATGCCAAAATTGGAAAGGAGAATATCTTCGGCCCAACAGTCGGGCAACTCAGTCTCCGCAGTGAAACATCTGACAATGGTATGAGGCTGATAGACTTTGCAGCTGCAAAAACATTTTAGTTAGCAGTACCAGATTTAATCATGTCGATATTCATAAGGGCACCTGGCTGTCTCCAGATCAGAAAACAAGAAATCAAATTGATCATGTTGTGATAGATGGAAGACATTAATCGAGCGTGTTGGATGTACGATCGTTCCGAAGCGCAAACATTGATTCGGACCACTACCTTGTTGCAGCAAAGGTACGCACTCGCTTAAACGTAGCAAACAAAATACGAACAGACACAACACGAAAGTTAGACATTGGTAAGCTGCAATCACAACAGATAGCCACAGCATATTCCACTCAACTAGCCCAATTGCCTAATGAAAGTACTCCTTGTCCGATAATATAACAACACAATGGCAAAATATAGCCCACTCCATGAAAACAGCCGCAAAATCCATACTTGGATACCAGAGACCTCCACAAAGGAATTCATGGTATGACCAGGAGTGTCGTGCTGCTACCAAAGAGAAAAATGCGGCATATAGAATACAATCAGTAGCAACGCGTAGCGCACGAGAGCGATACAGGGAGAAAATGAGAGAGGAGAAACGTCTTTTCCGCAGGAGAGAGATGGAAAAGCGGGAGTGTGAAAAAAATCAAGATGTACAGGAGCCAGAATGAAATCCGAAAATTCTACCAAAGAGTCAAGCATCAAACTGATGGCTTTGGTACAGGCACATCCTCCTGTAGAACATTTTTCAAAACTGTCACAGTCCCAATCCCCGAAGATGGTATTGAATGTATACCGCCCAGCCAAGATGAGGTAAAAACAGCAATAAATCGGCTGAAGAATAATAAGGCAGCAGGAGCCGATGGCTTACCAGCCGAGCTGTTCAAAACCGGAGGCGACACGCTGATAAAGTGTATTCATCAGCACCATCAGGCAGGAAGAACGAGTACCCGAAGATTGGAACCTGAGTTTCCTGTGCCCGTCCACAAGAAGGGAGATAAGACTGTATGCTCTAACTATTGGGGCATAAGTCTACTCCCTATTGCCTACAAGATCGTGTCAGGGATATTGTGCGAACGACTAAAGCCAATGGTCAACGAGATAATTGGACCATACCAATGCGGCTTTAGACCTGGCAAGTCCACCGTTGACAAGATATTTACCCTGTGGCAAATCCTGGAGAAGACCCAAGAGATGCAGATCGACACCTACCACCTTTTTGTCGATTATAAAGTAGCCTTCGACAGCCCGCTGCGTTCAAAGGTATTCCAAGCCATGTCTGAATTTGGTATCCCCGCAAAGCTCATCCGGTTTTGTAAAATGACTTTAACTGACACGAGGTCCTCAGTTAAAATAGGAAAGAACCTCTCCGAAGAGTTTGGTACCAAAAGAGGTTTCAGACAAGGAGACAGCCTTTCGTGTGATCTCTTCAACATTCTGCTGGAAAAGGTTATACGAGAGGCAAACGTCAAAAGAAGTGGCACAATCTACACCAATAGTCACATGTTACTTGCTTATGCTGATGATATAGACATCAATGGCCGATCAGTAAAAGAAGTAACTGATAGCTTTATGAAGGTCGAAGGAGACTCTGCTAAAGTGGGTCTGGCGGTAAACGGCGAGAAGATCAAGTTGATGGTGTCGACGCGCAATGCTTCCATTGAGCTCGGACCGACTGTGGAAGTTGGTTCCTATAATATTGAGGTAGTAAAAGACTTCGTCTACCTCGGCACCTCCGTAAACACAACCAACAACATCAGTTGTGAAATACGAAGAAGAATAGTGTTGGCTAACAGATGCTACTTTGGTTTAAGTAAGCAGTTTAAAAACAAAGCCACATCTCGTCAAACAAAAACAACGCTCTACAAAACACTGATACTACCCGTGCTGATGTATGGCTCCGAAGCCTGGGTACTTGCGCAAGCAGACATGGCAGTGATTGGTGTGTTTGAGAGAAAAATTCTTCGAAAGATCTACGGACCAATCTGCGTTGACGGTGAGTATCGACGTCGCATGAACCACGAGCTGTATCTGCTATACAACGACATCAATATTGTTAAACGTATCGAGATGCAGCGATTGCGTTGGCTAGGCCACATCATAAGAATGAGCGATGATGAACCCGCTAAAAAGGTGTATAAAAACGGACCGCTTGGCGGTGCACGCAGAATTGGCAGGCCAAGGAATAGATGGCGCAAACAAGTGGATGATGAGATGAAAATGCGCGGTATTCCAGAGTGCGAAGCAACAAATAGAGAGAAATGGAAATTTTTTCTTAGTTCGGCCTATGGAACAAATGTTCTGTAATGGGGCAGCTAAGTAAGTAACCGAAAATCTTTAAAAATGAAATTTTGTGTTCAAGCTGCGCTCAGAATAGATTTCGAAGTACCTCAAAATTCTTGGCTACCGCAAAAAACAAGTTTTTTGATTGTTGGTTAATTTCACTTTATCCCGCACTGAATAAAATTTTAATTAAATTCTCTTTTTCAAATGTCTAACACTTGGTCTACTTTCGCTTATGGTGTGCAGCCTTTCACTGCAAAACACTACAAAACAAAAAGAAACGAAAGAATACTCCAAAGAGAATTCGTTCTGCAATTTCTAGTGGGGCAAATTGTTTGCTGCAAACTTGGAGTTGGATTTAGGCTCGTTTTTTTTTTGTGTTTTTTTACAAAGAGTTTGAAAATATAGAAAAAATAGCTATTGTTGGGAATAACACAAAGATGAACACATATACATATGCACATGAATGCGTAAAATATTGCAGTTATAAATATGAGTATGGGTATAGCTTTCACGGAAGGATGTTATGATTTTCTTAAAAAATATTCTCTGGTAGTCTTTATCACAAATTCTTTTTCATGATATATAGAAACCTTGTGTTCCAACTCAAAGAAGCACCAAAAAGCAGCAATAGATTTTGAAATTAATCTTTAAAGAACAAAATTGTTGTTATATGTATTCATTTATAAATTCCATAATTTATAGTTCCCATTAACATAAATTTCGATAAATAAAAATGCTCATAATTTCCAAGAAATCTTTTAACCCCACTCGTTCGTTTTGTTCCTCTTTTTTCAGAATTTTTGTACATATTTCTAAAACTGTTTTGTACATTGTTTCGTAGTAAAGCTGTTATAAAAATTCATTTTAAAGTTTTTAGTTTTGTGAAAAAAATTGTTGATTTTTTTCCAAACAAAAATCAGCACAAAGAGTTTGGTATGAAAACTGGACGACATGTCTGAATATGTATTTCAAATGAAAATGAAAGCAATCAAGCCTGAGGGTGCTAAAGAATTTTTTAAACTTCACAGAACGTTTCAACGGAATTACGGAATTACTATTTTACAATGTTGAATAAAAAAGTTGGGGAAAAACATTTGTTCTTAGAAAAAAAGTTTTTATTGAGAGTAGTCAGTCCTAGCAAAAATATATGGTAAAAATCAAAAACGTTTTACAATCGATGAATCCGGGTTTCACTTGTTCGGAATTCGCGAACTGTTAACATATTCTATATAGTATGACTGAAATTCTTTAAAATGAAGTGTTTTAGGAGGGATCCTAGAATGTCGAACTATAGAAATAATTGACCTGGAAACTGTGTTGGTATTAATGTAAAAAAATTGGGTTGAAGTCAACAAGTGTTTTATGCTCCCGTCCGATATCTGACTTAACATTACATTTCATAGACGTATGCCCAAAGAAAGGCTCAAAGAATACTCCATGGGCAACATGATACTGGTGTATGATTTTTAGATATATCCATTGCATCCACGTAAAAATTATGCTGACATTTTGAAACCGGAATTTCAGGGTTCTTTTAATTCTTTAATAATCCTGCGTCAAGATAATATTTAAAACTCATAATACGAGGGGCACTAAAAACATTCTGGTGTAGACAACACGCAGTGTCGGCAGGAGTTATTTGAAATTTCTTTTTTGGAAAGTTTGACAGTTTCTAGCCTAAGCGTACTCAGGACAGTTTGACATACGACCATGTGTTGGGTTGTTTACAGTGGCTTGATTCAGACACCTCCAAAACATGGGTTTTAACGCTTTTACAGCATTTTCTGGCGACGAATATCGTTAACCACGTCTTTTTTCATGATGTGCTGGAATCAGATGAAGTCATTGGATTCTCAGTCAGGGTTGTACGGCGTATGACACATCATTTTTTTTCCGGTCAAACAGGCGCTGGTTTGAATCGATGTGTGAGAGCTCGCATTGTCATGATGCAGAACGATTCGTCTTCTCTTGTTCGTTTTTCGAATTCCTCAGGCGACTTCAGGCAAACAAATTGTAGTGCAATACTCAGAATTAACCATCCTACATTTCTCATGCCGTATAATCGCCACACGGTCAGTTTTGCCGAAGAAACAAACGACCATTTGCTTCGAAGGTCTTCTTCAATGAACAACTCTCGTTGGATTTAGCTCGCGTTCGAAGACTCAATCGGTCGATTCCTATTCTGTTTCGGGCTCCTAAGCATAGATACAATATTCGCCGTCTGTTACGATCGTATAAATGTCGTTAGAAGCACCGCGATCGTCTTGTTCACAATTTCTTTGCACAAATCCACAAGAGCCATTTTTTTAGCGATTGACCAATTTTGCTGGACCCAGCGAGAAAAATCCATTTTTACGACCAGGTGTTCATGCAATATCAAATGTTAGTTGGTGAAAGAAATGCCCAAGGAAGCCTCTATATCACGGTATTTAACATGGCGATCTTGCATTATAGCGCGGCTTAATTTTTTTCTGGCACAACGACCGTTTTTGGACGACCCTCACGACCTTCGTTTTTTAGCGAGTGTCCGCCACGATTGAATCCATCGAACCAGTTGTTCATACTCATATAGGATGACATACAAAGATTTAGTTTGATCGATGCACTCTTGCCTTGATTATCCACGTCAAAAGTTATAAAAAATTATCGGAAGAAAATGTTCACAAGTAAATTCCATTTTTTTTTTTGCAAAGTGTTTTTTTTTCAAATCACTGCAAACAACATAACAGAAGGTCGTATGTCAAACTGACCTGAGTACGCTTAGGCTAAAAACTGTCAAAATTCCCAAAAAAATGTTAATGACACCTGGCGACACTGCAAATTGCCTAGTACCCCTCGTAAGATTATAGAGCTCGTGGTTTTACATCGTTTAATGTTTATCTCATGAGTGTGCTCCGTACAACATCCTAGTAATTTGAGTTCATAGGCCACACTTTGATGCGTAAATTTTCTTAAAAACCTATTTTTTGCGTGTAAAATTTACAAGTGTCACTCAATTTTCTTTGAACCACGCGTGAGTTTAGTTTTTTTACGCGACGGATCTAATGAGCCCTTTCGCGTTCGAATCCATCCACTAAAACGGTGGAGATAGGATACCTTGAAAATAGAAAAAATCAGCAAAAATATATATATTAGCGTACTAAACCGCGATTTTATTTAAAAACTATTACATAAATTGAATCCTTTTACATAATTTAATCCTTGCGAAGACGCGTGTAATAAATTACAGAGATGCGCGAGTAATGTGGGTCTTTAACGCAAAATAGAATGTGGAGCGACATTCTCGGCCCTTGAAGAATCTATTTGAAAAAGGTGTATATTGACGTATTTTTGATCAGCGCTAATGAAACCGGATGCGCATCATTATGTACATTTTGCGACTTTTACCGACTTTAAAGTTTTTAGCATTGTGAGATTCAACTGACGGCACACTTTGGCCGCTGAGTGATACATCATAGATATTGCAAGGCATTGATTCGCTGTATCCAAAATCGGATGCGCATCAACGGACTTTAACTAATTCGCTAATAACAGGCTTTTATTCCCTCCACCACAATATGGAGGATATAATAAAATAAAAAAAATATTCATCGGAGACCCTATAAAGTATATTCTTGATCAGGGTAAAATTCTAAGTTGATATAACCGTCCGTCTGTTGAAATCAAGATACAGCTCGGAATTTTTAAGATAGAGCTTTGCAATTTGGTACCGAAGTATCTATTACTCCTAGAATGTTTGGTATTACAAATGGGCTATATCGGTCCACGTTTTGATATAGCCCCAATAGAACGGTACCACCCGATTTTCGGTATTTTAAAGGGTTTAGCCTCATTATCACACCGAATTGTTTGAAATTTGGTATTTAGGGGTCGATCATCGATAACAATTATCGTTGAGTGGCGTTGCCAGTTGTCAAAATTGATCCACGTATGGCAACTCTCAACTGAAGTTGCGAATCTCAGTTGACGAAGCGGCTGTTTTTCAGCAATCACCAATTTTCAGTTGCAGTGAACATTTTCGAAGAAACGAGAAGTAAAATAGAAGGAAAAATAAACATTTTGTTAACAATTATTGATTCTTTGCATCATTAATTAATTTTGTGTATCAATATGGTGAAAATAACGACAAAGCAGCAGTTCGAAATATTAATTGATAAACTGAGTGAAAATCCAAACTTAGCCCGAGGAGTTCGGGAGTTTTGGTGAAACCAAAGCCACTGCGGATAAATCGTGGAGGTCCATTTCGGACAGTTTAAACAGCCATGAACCTCCAACACGAACACCTGAAGAGTGGCAGAGTCTGGATTCACTTTAAAGCAAAGTTGAAAAAGAAAATGCCTCAAAATAAAATAAACTTCAACGACACTGGTGGTGGTCCATCACAATAAGTGAATTTATCGCCTTTGGAGCGGACAGCAGCAAATCTTTTGCAAATGAATTTGGTGACAAATACAGTAGGTTCAGTTTAAGTACAAATGACGAACATCCTCCATCTATATAGCCAACTACACCAGGGAATTTCGTTTTTGATTAAAAATGGTTTTTATTTTGCCTTTTTTCCTCCTCTGTCAACTTCGAAGCGATCCAATTTTGGCACAATTTGTCCTCTATCAAGTGGACAACTTCCTTCAATAATATCGACAATGTAGATTGATCCATGCAATTGTTGAAATCATTACCATGGGACTTTTGGAAACTTCCGTCCTCCAAGAATCGCAACGCTGCGCACACTTTTAAAAGTGGGGGTATTGCTGTTGATCTGTAACTTACTTTGAAGTCATCCTTTAACGTTTCCACAACGTAAACTACGGCATCCTTTGGCAATCGAAAATACGCCTTAAACCTGAAATAATTTACTGATTAGACAGATCTTTCCACATGATCATCAGCTTACAGTGTAGATGGCAATTCCAATGGATTCGACTTGTCCCTCAAATTTCTTCTAATAGATGCAATGTCCTGTACATTTTCTTCATCATCAAAAAATAATTCCACCGAACTTATAATTTTTTGGGACAGCAAATAAAACTTGACGATCCGAAGATTCAATGGGCAGGTTATATTCCAATCTTGGGCTGTTTTCCAAATTTGCTCGAAAACTCAGCCAAATTTTTTAAAATTTTGTCCAGAATACACAAAAGAGTTATCCAAAGCGCAATTATTTTTAAAATGTTTTTTTTTTGGCGAATAGAGGTCACAAGTTTGAAAAAACACTGATCGATAACATGTTTATCGACCACCCAGTTGAGTTGACATTAATGGTACAACATTTCGTCTCAGTCGCGCAGACAACTGACAACGCAACTCAAGTTTAGTTGCAATACAAGATAGACCCATTAGTTTTTGCTGGGGGTATAAAACATTCCCCTTAGTATAGCCCCCATAGAACGATACCTCCCTATTTCCGGTATGGCTGATATTTGGTATTTAGTATTTGCTGGGGGTATAAAACTTTCCCCCAGAAATTTGTCGGTATAGGTTCACGCCTTCATATAGCCCCCACTGAACGGTACCACCCGATTTTCGGTATTTTGAAGATATACACATCGAAATGACTGACGTTTGGTACTTAGTCTTCGTTGGGGGTATAAAACTTTCTCCCAGAAATTTGTCGGTGTAGGTCCACGCCTTCATACAGCCCCTATAGAACGGTGCCTCCCGATTTTCGGTATTTTGAAGGTTGTGGCCATAGCAACCCACCGAAATGACTGAAATTTGGTATTTAGTCTTTGTTGGAGGTAAAAAGCCTTTCTGACTGAAACTCCCAAATTTCGGTATTTTGAAGGTTAGCCACCTTGTTTAACAGAGCTTGCTATTTGGTATTGCTTCAATACAAATCGTGGTGGAGGTTATAACAAGTTCGTCCTGGCCAAATTTTCATATTTTTTGAATGATTGTATTTTCTATCCTTATAAATTATCACAGTAAGCAGTTAAGCTCACGCGAAGGTAAACCATATTTCTTGAAGAAGTTTTCGCAGTATACATTAATTATTGTATGGGACTTTAGCGAAATAGTTGGAGAACTCTCAAAAATTTTTCTAATTTTTCTAACCAAACCAAAAATATATGAGGAAAAGTCAGAATTTTTTAATATTCCATTTAAAAAAAATTTAAATCTTTGTGTTTATTTCAGCTTTAGTCCATATTTTGTTGTAATTCAATTGTTTGAATAACAACAAAATATTTTAAAGTGGATATGAAATTGATTAGATTAGGACTAAAGCTGAAATAAACACAAAGATGTAAAATTCTGCAGTCCAACAATAAAAAACGCCAACAAAAATTTAAATTTTTTTTTTTGACGCTACATGAACGATTTTTGGTACATGGATTGAGAAAAAATTCCCATTCTCAAATATGTTCGAGATACTAATTTTGGATATTGCGCGTAAAAGTTATGGAGGTTTCAATTCTGATTATTAGAAAAAAAACTTATAAAGAAGCTATTCATTTTATCGAGAAACATTGTTAATTTATGGCTTCCTACGTACTATATGTTTACTGAGGTCCCATAACTTTAGTGAAAAAGTTGTACATTTTCGCGAAAATTAGGAAAGAATTCCAAACAATTGGTAGTTTGCAACTTGTTTTAATAAAATTCAACCTGTTTATGCATCTGAAAAATATATTAAAAAAATATGTACGTAATCTAAACATCGTGAAGATTCAAATGAAACCAAAACTATACAAATCCGTTTAGTGGTTTGCATATTATAGCAAAAACAGAAAAATATATTGAGGAAATTTATAAAAAAAAATTGTAAGAAAAAATATTTATTAAAATGTATTTTGTGAGTTAGTTGAAAAAATGTAGGAAAAATAGGTCGGAGTTATTCTTCTATTTTAGTTAAATTTCACGCCAAAAATCGCACTTTTTATTCTAATCACTTCTCATTTCAAATAAATGTTGGGTTCTTTTAAATGGGGTATACTTTTGAAATAAAACTGTATTGGGTAATGTTTATTTTAAAATGCGTGTAAATCGCGAAATCCTCAAAATCACTTGATGCGCATGCGGTTTACCAACATAGCGAATTCTTCTCTTTTAATTTGTACACATTTGCTAGGATTTACTTTGGCCGCTAAGATGTAGCATCGTCCGCAGTTTAGTGTGTATAACGCTTATAATTTGCACAAACTGCATACACTTTTTATGCGCATCCGATTTCACCATCATCCATGAAAAAATACATCGATCTAAACCTATTTCGATAAAATCCATCAAGAACCGTGGATGTAGCATCACACACTATTTTTGGGATAAATCGGATAAAGCTCCCATGCCACTAAATTTTTTAAACAACTGTTTTCGCAAAAACGCGAGTGATGTGTTAGTTTCTTCATAGAAAAGTTTGTTCCACAGAAAACGCGATTTAATCCGCGATATTTTCAAAAACATTTTACGCACATTTTTCGGTTTTTGCAGTTGTTGTTTTCTCTGTTATAGTGGATGGATTTTCACAATCCGGACCGTTAAAAACTAAAATATCTTGGGGTCCCAGCACAATCAAAAGGATATTGTAAATACTGTATCCAAAAAATAGGGTTATTCGAAAAAATATCACACTAAATTTTGGCTTTTGGCAGTGGATTACTGTGATGTTGTCTGAGCTACATAGTCAATATACATATAAAATTATGTGTAATCGCGAGTACTTTAATACTATTATATGTATTCTGAAATACCCGAATGCGTGTTGCAGTTAGATCAAAAATACAAAAAAGCACCTAAAATCTGGCTTCAAAATGTCAGCATCCATAAAATGTGGATGCAGTGGAGATTTTGAAATGTGATACATTAGAAGTGAAATCTTCATTTTGTATTATTCTACTTTTACTTTGGACAGATATCCGTAATTTAAACGGTTTAACCGCCAATAGAATAACAACATAAAAAACTCGTTTGCTTCAACGTGTTTTTACCTATTCTTATTCATTTACGCGGTCATAGCTTCAGCGCAAATTAACTTTTTTTGCCACATGTTCAGCTTTGATTAAAAACACTTCGTTTGATCCAACTATGGTCATATATCGTGGTACACTGCAATATTTCGCGAATTATAACAGTGCAAACCTTGGCTCCATCAATGTTAATTTTTTTTGATTTTTCGTCATATGTATTTGGAATAATATTTTAACAATAAATGTTTCTGCTCTTTTGTTGTTGCTATAATATGCAATTTGTATACCCACCCAGCAAAATTTTATGGAAGTGGTTCCATGAGATGCCTTTATTTCATTGGGTCTTTGGCATTGGTTCAAATGAAGTCGTGAAAGGTCCGATCTTTTCATCAGCATTTGAATCCATTCAAAGGAAGTCGTGAAAGATCCGATCGTTTCATCTGCATTTGAACCAATTCAAAGGAAGTCGTGATAGATCCGATCTTTTCCTTAGCATTTGAACCCATTAAATCGATCCAACAGAGATGAATTTTGTGTTTTTATTTTATTTAACACATGTCCATATTCTTTTATTTATCTAAATATGTACGTAAGTACATGTAAGATTTATTATGCTAGGAAGTCCCAATCATTGAGTTAAAAGTAGAGTCGGACTCTTTGGTATTAATCGTGTTCCTTTACGTGCCTCAGGTTACCAGTTTTTACCCGCAAAGTGTTGCCTTACTTTTAAAAGCATACAATTTATATGAGAGCATTTCACCACTTTTGCCATTTTTGCAACAATTACCATTTTTAAAAGTAAAGGAACAGACCAATTATAAAAGTTTCCTTGCCTGCTCTAGAGAACCCTGCACTACAAGTCGATTTTTAGATCCCTACAAAAACAGTACATATTTTCAAAATGTTGTAAAATAAAATTCACGAAATAGTTATCTGCAGTTGGAGTCCATGTCGAAATATGCACTGCACTGATGGGAAGTAAAAACATTTTGTATGATGAATCAAAACCTGTTGCGGAGAAAGTAAACTCTGTTGCGAGCAGCGGTGGTGTTTAGGCTGCAACAGCGGGGACGGTCGGAAGTCAAGTTTCTCACTTAAGTTTACAACCTGTCGCTTGTCAAACACATCGTTCCCGAAGTCTGGAAAATAGCCCAGCTACTGAAGCCTGGCAAGGATGCCAGCAAAGGTGAATCTTACAAACCGATTTCGCTTTTATCGCCCGTAGCAAGGACCCTTGTGGCTTTAGTTCTTCCAGCATCAGAAATAACTTTCCAGTTGCCGACCAATAGCATGGGATCCGTAAGCAGCACAACAACTGCGCTGAAGCCCATCTCCACACATATTAGCCGAGGACTCACTCAGAGCAAGCCGTGCGATAGAAAAGTGATAGTGGCACTTGATTTAGCAAAACCCTTTGATATTGTCAAGCACCCCACGTTGTTTGAGGTCATCGAGCAGACTACGCACCGTCCAAGTTTGAAACGTTGGATAATAAATTATAAGTGTGGACGACAGTAGTACGTAGAATTTAGGATCAAGAAGTCCAAGACCCGTAGAGTGAAGAAAATCTCTTCTGAATTCCAAACGCTGCAGACGGCATTGAGATCGTAACGTATGCGAATGATTGTACGATCTTGGCGTAAGGTGCCTTTCCTGACGACATTTGTGAAAGACTGAACTCCTTTTTGTCTGATCTCACAATTTTTTTTTCACGCGAGGAATATGCAACTATGTACCAGTCAATAAATCTACGGCCACTCTGCTCACTACCTGAGCGACAGAGTTGAGAACAATAAAGTTGAAGGCAGCCAGGGGGTCTTCATAATCTAGAAAGAGAAGTCCAACGTTGCAAGAGATAACCCCTAGATCAACAAGCTTTCAACCAGGTTTAAGTAGCATTCACACGAATGCAGTCGCAGATGCAGTAAACAATTATCGTGTGAATGCGGTCCTTGGAGAACATCCACCATCTATCGCAGCTGAGAAGCACCAGCTGTCAGGACAAACCAGAGTATTTTTGGGTCAATACGCTTGGGAAGGTACAGCCGTCAAAATTCCTATAGGGCAAGTACTATTGACACCGTGCAAAACATCTGCCCAGCTTACAGCACAGGCCCCCACGACACACTGCTCCTTTTCAATTACCCTACCAATCCTGCTAAGAAACTTAAGTATGCAGCTTTGTGGTTACAAACCATATAAATAGCGAAATAGCCACATTCTTACGACTGATAGACCCAGAGTCAGATTAAGCAGAAAAATGAGAATACAAACATATTAACTACTGTTACAACAACGAGAGCAAACTGCAATTATAGATGTAAACTTTACGATGATAAATAAATTATAGTTATTTCATAAATTCCTTTGAATTAATAAAATAAAAAACATGGAAATCATATTTCAATACAGCATTTTCCATTTTCCGAACAAGACGTGAAAATTACATGCCAAAGGTTTGGTGAAAATGACATGCTAAAGATTAGTGAAAATGCTATTCTTGGGAATTGGTTAAGATGGCATGCCAAAGGATTGGTATAGATGCCATGCCAAAGAATTGTTGAAGATGCCATTCCAACGTGTTAGTAAAGATGACATGCTTAGGACCTGAAATTGAATTGCATCTTTTGGGGGTCACGCTCTTGTAAAAAGAATGAGTGAAGATGCTGAAACAATGACATTCCATTTCACTTGCACCCATTCTTGAATAGCATCTTTGGCATCGAATATTTTGCTGGGCAATCTCTATAAATTCGGTTTCATACTTTTCTCTGCATTGTCTAGATTCTGTAGATATTTATACCCTCAGCATTTATGCTTACGAGGGTATATACACTTTCATACGGGCAAAATGTGCCTCATCAAAATAATGGTTTTAGATCCCAAGTATGTTTGGACGAAATGTGTTTCAGACAATTTGGAGTTGATTGAGCAATGTCCGTCCGTCTGTCTGTCTGGCTGGCTGGAGCGCACGATAACTCTCGAACGGATGAACCGATTCGGTTCAAATTTTGGCTTTCGTAATATTTTGCCCAAACATAGTTTAAGTTCGAAGATGAGTTACATCGGTCCACTCCTTCCGGTACCTCCCCCACAAAAGTTCGAAAATTTGTGCGCACGATAACTCTTGAAGGGAGTAACCGAATTGGTCCATACTTTGCCCATCGTGGAGCGTGTACCAGACTTAGATCAGGTTTTAATATGGACTCAATCGGTCCACTCCGTCGGGTACCTCCCACACAAAAATTTGGGAAAGTTCAGTTTAGGACCATCTCTCGAATCGCTTTGATTTTTGCTTTAGCAACTTGTATTCACTGCCCTCCATACGACGGTATAAGTTTCATAAGGGGCAAGTCCATACTTCCTGAGAAAATAGCCTGAAAGTTGCAAAAAACCCCCTATGGCACCGTGTGAGGAGGTTGGAGGACAAAATAACTCTCGAACAGGTCTGCCGATTCGGTCCAAAGTTTGGCCTTAGTAATATTTTGTCCAAACATAGTTTAAGTTCGAAGATAAGCCATATCGGTCCACTCCTTCAGGTACCTCCCCCACAAAAGTTCGGAAAAATTGTGCGTACGATAACTCTTGAAGAGAGTGGCCGAATTGGACACATCCTAATATATCTACCAGATATAGATCAGGTTCAAATATGGACTACATTTGTCCACTCCATCCGGTACCTCCCACACAAAACTTCGGATACATGTTCACTTTAAGACCTGCTTTCGAATCACTTTGTTTTTTGTTGAAGCAACCTGCATTCGCTGCCTCAATTGCGATGGTAAAAGTTGTTTCAGGGGCAAGTCCATACTTCTTGAGCAAACATCCCTGAAGTTGTAAAAAACCCCTATGGTACCATATGTAGTTGCTGGAGATCCATTCTTTTTAGTATCTCCTCCGCAAAACTTTTGATCTGTAATCCTAATCAACATTTTTGTCAGTTCAAACGCCCAAATTTTTTAAAACTCCCTAAATACATGCGTTTTTTTGAAAAAATTGTTTCAGTATACACAGGCTGAGGGCATATCTCTGTCGGCAAAGCCGACTGATACTTTTTTACTTGTTTTAATTTTTTTAATTTATTTTTTGAGGTTTGTACGGACTCTGGGGCAGGAAAATTTGGATTTACTTCAAGATTTTTTCTGCATAAATATTCTCATAAAAATAAATAAGACATTTTTAAATATTTATACCCTATACCACGATGTGGGAAGGGGTATTATAATTTTGTTTTGGGAAAAATTCATGTAACACCGCGAAATATTCGTCGCAGACCCCCAATGTGGTATACCAATCTTCATATCTCGACGATTTTGTAGCTGCTCTGTTGGTCGCAATAATAGCCCGATCGCCTCGAAAATTCGAACATGGTAATAGTATATGACGAAGAAAATGCTGGCAATTTTAGATGGTGATCGGATGATGTTTAGATTGTCAAATGGACCACAATTTTTGTATGAATATTGTGTAAATTTTTAATATACCGGTTATATTTTTATTCCTGGAAGACACATTCCGCCCACGTTAATAATATATGGAGGCCACCTCTTGCCCTTTCCATTGATGTCAATTATGATGATTTATGCGGTCAGATAACAGAGATACAACCTAATATATTTAGTTTTTTGCTTGTAGTTTAATCATAAGGGGTCGCAATTATAGCTCAATAGTCACGAAATTTTGCACGAGGTAAGGGTTTAGGTCGAAGAAGATGCCTACAATTTTGGATGCTGCTCTGATACTACATTCCTAACCATATATGCATTTGCATAGGATTCCGCTGTCTAATGATATGAGACCTATTGTTTATCGCCGAGTTCGAACAGCGTATCCTAAGACACCACTTGTAGATAAGTTTTTCGTGACTGAGATACTCAGGAAATGTGCCAACATTATTGAGGGGTATTTTGCCACCGATGAAAATTTGATACCATTGCACCACGCTGGCATCCTATTAGAAATGTCATAACATGGAAATTTGACATTTTCTGATTTTTTAAGAATAGACGTGCTATACATTTAATATGACCAATACCAAAAAAAAATCATTACGTATCTTCGTTTCTAATATTATGCCATAGAGTGGAACTATATTTCAACTTCCTTAAATGTCCATGTAAAATTTTTTTTTGGTGCTACCGTGGTACTATAGTATGCACCCCCGCCTTGCACGCTGAAGGTCGGGGGGGTTCGATTCCCGGCCAGCCAACATCAAATTTCCAGCGATGGCAAAATACCCCTCAGTAAAGTTGGCGAAATTTTCTGAGTAATTCAGCCATGTAAAACTTCTCTACAGGTGGTGTCTTAAGTCATGCCTTTCGGATTCGGCGATAAACTGTAGGCCACATATCATTGATGTAATATGAATCGTGGTGCACTCCCTGCCCCTTCTGAGATGTTTGTGGAACAATTATTATATTTTTATTTAAACTTAATGTGATTAGGTTATTTCTTAAAATTTATTTGAATGCTAATGCTAATTCGCAGGGTAGTGGTGTGGGGTATTGCATGTTCGGCCCTGTCCGACTATAGCCTTTGCTTACTTGTTTTTCTTTAAATGAGAATAAAAACCGCTATAACTTTTGCGCGCATCGGCCAATTTTGTGAACGCGAACGGATTTGAAGCCAAAATTGATTTTTTAACCTCTACACCAAAAATCGTAAATGTGCTCGCCAAAAAAATATTTTTTTCAAATGGTATTGCAAAAGAAATTTGGTTTTTACCATATACCCCCGTCAGTCTAAAGACTGAGAGTATAAATATACACGAATACGAGCATGTTCGGCAGTTTGGTCTTATTGGCGATGACTCGTTGACCCCATTTGAAATTTAATTTAAAAAATGTTGTCTTTAATTTTCTATTTTCAGAAATGCTGAATTGATGTTCCTCCAAAAAACACCCTCATACTAGCCCCAAAATCCCCTATGTGTTTAATTCTTTTTCAAACCCATGGGGGCTACTACAAATTTTCCATATGTCCCGCATCCAAATCACCTGGCCTGGCTTGCAATTAAATGAACGATTACGACGAGTATTTGCACAAACAGCAGGATTGCAATTTGTGTCCGTGAAATGAAACACTAAAACAAGCTACGGGATGGCATGTCAGATGAGAAGTGCAACAGCAACAACATCATAAAGCAAACAAAACAAAGCAGTGAAAAGAAAATCAGTAGCCTTTTGTAGATTATAGTTTTAAACAATGCTTACAATGCAATTTTGCACAAATGCATCATCATCAGCAGCGAAAACGACAAAGGCTATATGGTCCTTTTCCATCATCAGGAGCTATTGTATTTACTTGGCCTCAATGAAACTCAGGTTGCCGCCTAAAAGAGGCATCACGAGACCACATAATGAAGGTGGCCTTTGGAAAAAAGACACAAGCTAAGGGAGGCATTGCGTATATGGTTGGACTGAAGTATAGCAGCAATGCATATGTGTTGCTGTAGCCTTATTACGCTTGTTGCCATTGGCCATCCAGCATCACATATGTCTAGACTGGAACACAATTGCTACATGGCTGGCATGGCATGACACGGTTCTCTTTAAAAAGTAGTCTATGGCATATTGACACCAAGTCGCTGTTTTGTTGTTTTTTGTTTCTCGTCGTCTCCTCGTCATCATCATCAACTCCTGTTGTGTTGTCCATAGTAGGTACCCTCATGTTTGTCGACTGTTTCCAAATTGGTATGTTGTGCCATTCTTCGGTTGCTTGTTAAATTTATGGACTTGTCAGGCCAATGTGTGTAGGGAAGGTCTCACTGATTCAATGCTGTGTTATGTGGTGAAGAATGGAAAGCGGCAACGGCATAATGGGGTTACATGGATGGCATGGCTCTCTTCCACATGTCTCTTCTGTGTTGGCAACAACAATTCAAAGAATTAAAGAAGAATTTTAGTTAATGACTTTATTAAAGCGCAATGCTACCTACCAAGCCCAATAAAAATCTCATCACAAAGGTACGCAATAATCCTCACAAAGGACAACGACGATGCTTGAGGGGACGACAAACAACAACAACTCTTTAGATTTAATGTTTTGTTAAATGTTTGACATTAAATCCAAAATGTTTCACAAATTTTGCAAGCGAATGAAAAAATATTTTATTTTATTGTTGGCAATTTATAAAATTATTTAGCTTTTATTTTGGTTTATGCCCATCATGGTCTGCTGTTTATTGTTGTCGACGATTGTGGACCAATGGGGATGCCGCCACCATAATCGTTGGTTTCCCCAATGATTGCTCTGTCCATTCAGTCTATGCTCATTGTTGTCCATAATTGTTTATTATTTAATTGAAATGCATTTTGTACCCACTTAAATTGTGGTTTTTATCGATTTTTGAATGTGAATTCATGACTGGACAAAATCACCGAATAATGCCAACTAACTGATATTGAAAAACCAACAACAACAATAGCTACATGGTTTAAAGTGGAACTCTTCAAAGCAGAAGTTGTTATGGAAATTCCAAAAAAAAAATCAAAATATTTAGTAAGTGAGCAAGGGAAAATTGCTACTAAGGAAGACTACTAATGTGTTCGTTCTACCCACCGAAACGATCCGACTTCCGATTGACCAGGGATTCTCAACTCAGCCAAAGCTGTACGAACCGAGGACTTTTTTTCCCAAGTATGTAAATCATATAGATAAATTTGCTCGCCATTTTACTAATAAGTGCTGGCGTCGAACAAATTTCCGTTCTTATTTTATGATTTTGTTCCATGTACCATATGGGTGATACATGTAATGTTTGCAACAACGGATGTAACCCGAGGAGTTGCTCACGTCTCACCACACCGTGATTGTTCACCTAAATTCACTGTGGCGAGTTCTCCGATACCTTTTCAACAAAAGTGTAGTAACTCAAAATTTTGTCATGTTCACTTTTTATTAAAAAACGATAGGTAAGATCAACTCTATCCACTTTAAAAACCTCCCACTATTTTGTCTACTCTTTTGTCAAAATTATGTCACTCTTCATGTCTTCAGAGTAACTATTGATGTGTCAATAGGTTTTTGTCACTACTGAAAAAATAGAACATTTCGAGTTACTACCCTTTTGTTGAACAGGTGCGATATGTTTGTACAAGGTGGCTCTAGAGTAAACTTCCGATGTTTTTTGGCTGTAATTTAAACAAAAAATTAAAAACTTTGATTTCTCTTGTGGATTATTTTTATTTAGCTTAGGTTAGGCTGAGAAGAGGGGTGAGTCAAGATCACCACATGTCCTTAAAAAGAAGGAAGGGGCCTGTTGTGCGCTCTAATTTTATGTGTCCTGGAAGTTGTTGTTAGTTTAGGAGTTCCATCCCATTGACGTAGTCCCTCAAGTTTTTGAACCCGATGTCCTTGATATGGTCGATTCCTGTAATTATGTCGTTTCCCATTAGTTGAGTTCTCAAGTTTGTGAAAGCCTGGCAGTTGCAGAGATAGTGTTCCAACGTTTCGTTATCCTCGCCACATGCCCTGCATTCACTATTCTCTGCACAGCCTATCCTGTGCAGATGCGCTTGTAGTCCTAGATGCCCTGTAAGGACACCAATCTGTCTACTGATATCCTTTTTACTCATTACTAGGAGGTCATTGCTTTGTCCTGGTCTGGGTTTCCCCGTAGGATTTTTGTAGTTTTTCCCTTTTCCTGGTTATTCCATAGGGATACATGAGCATTCTTTGCCCAAGCTTTTAGTTCTATACGCGCCGCCTTTAAAGGTTTGGCATTGTCTAGACTTACTGTAGGTAGCTCCCTGGCATGTTTTGCTAAGGAGTTTGCTAATTCGTTTCCCGTAATCCCTATGTGTCCTGGTACCCATATAATGTTTACCGAGCCATAATGGGAATATTCGTTAATTGAATTTTTACACTCTAAGACAGTTTTCGATATTGTTGCCTTACTTGTTATAGCTCTAATGGCTGCTTTACTATCCGTAAGGATGTTAACTGTGAGTGGCCTTGTATTTGTTTTAAACCAGTTCAGACATTCTGTGATCGCTCGGATCTCGGCCTGGAGGATCGCGTTATGATCCGGCAGCCGAAGGGAGATCCTCGTTTCCGTGTATACGATATAAAGACCCAGTCCCGTTCTCCCCCCTAACACAGCCCCGTCCGTAAACCCGCAGCTTCCAGCGGGAATCTGTGCTAGGGTTCCATCGATCCACATATCTCTGTCCACATATCATCGATCCACATATCTACTTCACTTGATTCTGGTATCCGGTCCGATACTATTTGATTTATAGATTCACCCGTTGTGAACCGTAATATGCATTGGTGGTCTCTTTCGATCCACTCGCTCATCGCTTTCAGTCTTATAGCCGCGATGGCTGCTTCATACCTTACCTGTATTTCTATCGGGTGGACAAATAGAATTGTCTCTAAAGCCCTAGTTGGTGTAGTCCTCATCGTCCCGCTAATGCCTAGGCAGCACATTCTTTGGACTCTTTGCAATGTTTCCACATTGTATTTTTTGTCCATAGCTGTCCACCATACAACAGATGCGTAAGTAAGAATCGGTCTTATTACGCTTCTGTATAGCCAGTGTATCATTCTAGGATTAAAACCCCATTTTGAGCCTATAGCCCTTGTACAAGTTGACCAACATCTGTGTGCTTTGGCAGCCCTTTCCTGAATATGGTCTTTCCATTTGAGTTTCCTATCTAGAATTACCCCCAGATATTTAACTGTTGGAGATATAGTTAATGTCTTATTCAGGAAAACTGGTTCCTCGAAGGAGCCCAATTTCGTTTTCCTAGTGAAAAGACATAACTCTGTTTTTTTCGGGTTAACATTAAGACCTCTTGGTCTAGCCCAGTTGTAAGCTATATTTAGAGCCTCTTCGGCTCTCCTACAAAGTAGATTTGAATTCTTTCCCCTTAGAAGTATTATAACGTCGTCTGCATAACAGACTGGTTCAAATACTTCCTTAAGGACCTTAGTAGACTATTTATGGTAGTGACCCACAGAAGCGGCGATAAAATCCCCGCCTGTGGCGTTCCCTGCCCTACTTTGTCTCTTCTTGTTACGTCATGTAGCGCGCAGCTTATCCATCTGTTCCTTAGTATGTCGTCTATCCAGTTCCTCAGCGTTCTGTCTACAAGAAATTCGTCTGAGTGGATCAGCGTTTCCGTGCTGACGTTGTTGAAAGCACCTTCTATGTCGATGCAAACTGCGAGTGTGTACATCTTCATTTCGAAGGTCCTCTCTATGTGGTGTACTACCTCATATAATGCGGTTTCCACTGATCTACCTTTCACGTATGCATGTTGTTTATATTTCAACATGTCGTTGGGGATTTTGCTCTTGATCATGGTATCGACTTTCCGTTCCATTGTCTTGCGTAAAAATTATTATACCCTACACCACTATGTGGTAAGGGGTATTATGTGTTAGTGCATTTGTATGTAACATACAAAAGGAAGCGAGATAGACCCATAGTTCCTTCTAGGGATATACATAGAATCACTTTCTGAGTCGATTTATGCATGTCCGTCCGTCCGTCCGTCCGTTCGCAACATACAGGTCGCATTTGTTGACCGATTTCGCTAAAAATTGGGGAATACCATTTTTTTAGCCGTCGGAAGATCAAGTTCGAAGATGGGCTATATCGGTCCAAGTTTTGGTATAGCCCCCATATATATTTTCGGCCGATTTCACGTATTTTCTATAACACACACGCTATATATGTCCGATTTCGATGAAATTTGGAATGTGTGACTGAATTTGGTCTAAAAATAAATGTGCCAAATTATATCGAAATCGGTTCAGATTTGGATATAGCTCCCATATATATGTTCGCCCGATTTCACGTATGCGATGTACCAATCACGCTATATACGTCCGATTTTAATGAAATTTGGAATGTTTGACTGAATTTGGTATAGAAATAAGTGTGCCAAATTATATAGAAATCGGTTCAGATTTGGATATAGCTCCCATATATATTTTCGGCCGATTTCACGTATTTTCTGTACCAAACACGCTATATATTTCCGATTTCGATGAAATTTGGAATGTGTGACTGAATTCAGTCTAGAAATAAATGTGCCAAATTATATCGAAATCGGTTCGGATTTGGATATAGCACCCATATATATTTTCGGCCGATTTCGAGTATTTGCTGCTCCAAACACGCTATAAAAGTCGGATTTCAATGATATTTGGAATGTGTGACTGAATTCGGTCTGGAAATAAATGTGCCAAATTATATCAAAATCGGTTTAGATCTGGATATAGCTCCGATTTATATTTTACATATTCACAGTGGTGTAGGGTATCATATAGTCGGCCCCGCCCGACTTTGATCCTTTCCTTACTGGGTTTTATTTGGTCTTTTAATTTTTTTTACATCAAGTCGAGAATATGATGTCAGATAAATGGCCGCCGCTACAGTTTATTGTCATTTGAGCCAAAACTTCCGGCGATAGGTCCTCACATTCTTGACGGATATTTTATTTAAGAGCTGGAAGAGTCTGAGGCTTGTTGACATAAACCCGCGACTCCAAAAAGCCCCACAAAAAGAAGTCTGGAGCGGTCAAATCAGGCGATCTTGCTGGCCAGTGCAAATCGCCAAAACGGGAGATTAGGCGCCCGGGAAATGCATCTTTCAGCATATCGCTTGTGGCACGTGTAGTGTACGTCGTTGCACCGTCCTGTTGGAACCACATGATTTCCAATCCCAATTCATCAAGTTGCGGCAAAAAGAACTCGTTGATCATTGCTCTGTAGCGCTCACCATTCACAGTAACCGTTTGGCACGCGACGTCTTCGAAGAAAAAACGTCCGATGACTCCTCCAGCGAAAACAGCACACCATACAGTGAATTTGAGCGAGTGTAATGGCTCTTCATGGGTTACACGCGGATTTTCAGTGCCCCAGACGCGTACATTTTGCTTATTTACGTACTCGCTAAGATGGAAATGCGCCTAATCACTCATGATAATTTTTGATGAAAACCGACCTATTATTGGTCAAATAAATAGTCACCAGTATTCCGCGTTCTGGATCAGTGCAGCGTAACATTGTTTAATAACGTGTATTTCGCATGTGTTTACTACACAAATGTCAAAACAGAGCTGACATTAGGGGCCAATCGCAAAATTTATAGCATTTTCTGATAGGAGGATTACTTTTGCGCCACCTTGTATTAGTATTGTTTTTCTGTGCTTGGAGCAGCATATCCCGCAATATCAACTCTGAATTCTCTTGGTCCGTGCTGGGACGCAGGAAAACCCTGGGCCAATATGGATGTGCTAGGTCTGTCACATTTACATACACCACACTCTAACTTCTGTGAGATTCAATAGATGCCGCGTATGAGTGCATATCAGAGGTTACTCTGCACTCGTTCATGGACTGGGTGAACACAGGCCCCAGTGAGCCGTCGTTGTCATCAGAATACAAGAATTCCTCGCAGTCACCCCAACTACCGCCGCACACGCAGCACTACAGCAGTATAAAAGCTGTGGATATCATATCCCTTTATTTTAAATCTGAATTACAGTTTTCTACGTTATTTATCGTTGAAGAGGTAGTCTTCCAGGCCGATTTTGGAGCATTTGTTGTGAAAAATATTTGGCTCTGCCTAACTGATGCGTTATGAGCATTATAATATTCAAATTTACACAGCACGGTTAGTTAAATAATGAAACTTAAGCCATAATACCAAATATTTTCAATGACCTTTCTACTTTATCGATCCTAAAATTATGACTAACACTTGGTATTTACTCTCAGAAGGTGTCTTACGAAATCAAAAAGTCATTTAAGGCGGGGTTGTAAAAACTTTTTGTTGGAATATTTCTTGAATTTATATGAAGGTTCTTGGTAACTTTTCCAGGTTAAGATTTGAACCCACGTACCTAATAAAGTGGGTAAAACTTTTGGTAGGATTTAAGGGAATATTCCATTATACTAAATTATATACTCTCAGCCCATGTGAATTGAAACTTTCATCTACGGACAGATCGAATATATTTCAGAATTTTGTGGTCCTTCTTGGACATTTGAACTTGCCGACAAAAATGTGGATTAGCATTGAAGTTCAAAAGTGTTGCGGAGGAAGTACTTGAAGGAATGGACCGACATAGTCCCTTATGAACCTTATTTTGGGAGTCATATCTTTTCGCTAGATATCGCGCCCATTAGTCATTTCAGTCGGTCATCGTATACATTTTGGACCAGTATGCCAGAAAGCACGTACTTGTCTACACGCAGAAACATATATGTTAGAAATATGTTTGGGTCCAAACAAATGTTCGTTTGGGACTGTTTGCAAACAAATATACGTTTGGATCCAAACAAATATATGTTTGCAACATTTTGTAACATATTTCAATATGTTGGGTACAACATATTTTTTATGTTAGAACATATTCTTTTTGGGTGGAGAGAGGATTTTTGTCAAAGAGTATGTGTATGGTGTAATAGCAGACGCAGAAGCTTTTACCAAACACGTGTGTTTTGGGCTTTGTTGTTGTTAACCAACGCACAGAGGGGAGACATAAACCAAAAGTTGCTCAAAACTCAAAAAATAAAAATCGTATTTTTGTAAAAAAAATTTTGATAATCAGCAACCTTCCTCTTTTCTCCATTCGCTATTACCATCCGCAACTTTCTGAGGTTAACCAATCCAACGCAGTAGTCGATTGAACTCGGCCATAATCAAAGCAAAAAAGTACATGTTCTAATACTAAGAAATTAGGTGAGCATTAAAATGTTATTATTTTCGCGAAAATGTATATTTTTCAAAATTTATTGTTTTTGTAAAGTCTCGGAACAAGATAAGCTTCTAAAATATTCAAATTGTTTTTGCATATTTACTCTTTGATAGTGGTGGTACATCTCCTTTTCATGGATATTTTTATACCCTCAGCCTTTAGGCTAAAGAGGGTATATACACTTTGATACGACCAAAAATGTGCCTCATCGAAATAATGGTTTTAGACCCCAAGTATGTTTGTACGATATCCGTTTCAGACAATTTTGAATAGATCTAGCAATGTCCGTCCGTATGTATGGCTGGCTGGTGCGCACGATAACTCTCGAACGGATCAATCAATTCGGTTCAAATTTTTGGGTATCGAAATATTTGGTCCAGATTTGATTTAAGTTCGAAGTTGGGCCATGTAGGTCCACTCCTTCAGGTACCTCCCCCACAAATGTTCAAAAATTGTCGCAAAACTTGTGCGCACGATAACTCTCGTAGGGAGTAACCGAATTGAACCAAACTTTGCATATGGTAATACTACCTCTAGACATACATCAGATTCGAATATGGATTATATCGGTCCACTCCTTCAGGTACCTCCCACACAAAATTTGAAATAAGTGCAGTTTAGTGACACCTCACGAATCGTTACGATTTTTTTGTAACAGGATGTTCGTGCGGCTCCCGTTACGTCATTGTAATTTTTTTCGAGGGCAAGCCCATAGTTCCCGAGATAATGGCGCATATCCTCAAAAAAAACGCTGCACTATGTCGCGAGTTCAAATAAAAGGTGGCCAAATATAAAAGGAGTTGGCGTTATCAGATGAATTTTGGTATAAATACTTATAGTTCACTAACAATGTCGAGAGCAAAAAATTGGGAAAGTCGGTCCACGTTTTGGGATAGTCCCCATGCAACGGTACTTTTAAAGTTTCGGTATTTTGAATATTTAAGCTAAACTTTTCAACAAAATTGGTTGAATTTTGAGATGCGGGGTTTTCACTTTACAAAACACTTTTCCGATAAAAATTATGGACATAGGTTCACGTTTTGATATAGACCCCATATAAGGGTACCTCCCGATTTTCGGAATTTTGAAGATTTTACATATGTTTCACGCCCAAATACGCCGAAATTTTGCATTGAGGGTTCCCAATGGACCAAAAAACTTTTTTGGTAAAAATTATGTACATAGGTCCACGTTTTGATATAGCTCCAATAGAACGGTATCGCCCGATTTTCGGTATTTTCAAGGTTTTAGCCACATTAAACAACCAATGTAGCTGATATTTGGTATATAGTCTTCGCCAGGTCTTGCGAAATATTTTTACAGAGAATTGTTGTTATTGGTTCACGTTTTGATATAACCCCCGTGGAACGGTACCGCCCAATTTTCGGGTTTTTAAGGTTTTAGCCACATTATCCGCCCAAAATTACAGAAATTTGGTGTTCAGTCTTCATATATTTTTGTGAGTTTATTGAATACATCAAAATTTGGTCTTCAAATAAGAGAATTTTCCTTAAAATGTTTTTGACCGATTAAGGGTCAATAAACGGCACATTTTTTGTTAAAAACCGAAATTTTGACTTTGTATTCTTTTCCTTGACTGTGTATTCTTTTTCGGGGACAAGTCCATACTTTTTGAGATAATGGCCCTGTAGCTCCAAAACATCTGCCGGCACTAACTAAACTTAGTTGTGCCTAACATAACACTCGCGTACATACTTGGATTACGTCCTAATATGGAAAGTACATCGAACCACTCCTTAGGGTATCTCCCACACAAAATTTGGAACATGTAAAGTTTATGGTTTTTTTAATACCCTCAGCATTTATGCTAAAGAGGGTATATACACTTTCATACGGGCAAAATGTGCCTCATCGAAATAATGGTTTTATACCCCAAGTATGTATGGACGAAATGTGTTTCAGACAATTTGGAGTCGTCCGTCTGTCTGTCTGGCTGGTTGGTGCGCACGATAACTCTCAAACGGATGAACCGATTTGGTCTAAAAGTTGGCTATAGCAATATTTTGTCCAAACTTAGTTTAAGTTCGAAGATGGTTATTTCGGTCCACTCCTTCCGGTACCTCTCCCACAAAAGTTCGAAAATGTTCGGAAAATTTGTGCGCTCGATAACTCTTGAAGGGAGTAACCGACTTGGTCCATACTTTGCACATAGTGCAATTTCTACCAAACTTAGATGAGGTTCCAATATGGACTCCATCGGTAGACGCCTTCGATGAGGTTCCAATATGGACTCCATCGGTAGACGCTTTCGGGTACCTCCCACACAAAATTTTGGAAAAGTTAAGGTTAGGACCTGCTCTCGAATCGTTTCGATTTTTGATGTAGCCACTTGTATTCACGGCCCTCCATACGACGGTACAAGTTTCATGAAGGGAAGCCCATACTTCTTGACAAAATAGCCTGAAAGGTGCAAAAAAACCCATATGATACCGTGTGTAGTTGTTGGAGCGCAGCATAACTTTCCGACGGATCTGCCGATTCGGTCCAACATTTGGCCTTCGCAATATTTTGTGCAAACTTAGTTTAAGTTCGAAGATAAGCCATATCGATCCACTCCTTCAGGTACCTCCTCCACAAAAGTTCAAAAATGTTCGGAAAAATTGTGCGTACGACAACTCTTGAAGGGAGTGACCGATTTAGTCCATACTTTACACATCCTAATATATCTGCCAGGTATAGATCAGGTTCGAATATATATATGGACTATATTTGTCCACTCCTTCGGGTACCTCCCACACAAAATTTCGGATAAGTTCATTTTAAGACCTGCTCTCGAATCATTTTCAGTTTTATTGAAGCAACTTCCGTTCACTGACCCACTTACGATGGTACAATTTTTTCAGGGGCAAGTAAATACTTTCTGAGCAAATAGCCCGAAAGTTGTAAAAATCCCTATGACACCATGTGTAGTGGCTGGAGCGCACTATAGCACTCGAAGTGGTCAACGGATTTGATCCAAAATTTGGCTCACAGTTTCAATTCACATAGACTGAGGGTATATCTCATTCGGCAAAGCCGACTGATACTTTTTTTGTTTTGTTGTTTTATTTTGGAATTTTTCTTAATCATCTTAAAAACTGAGTAATTTTTCGACTTTTAATTAATTAGCAATTATTGTACCAGCTGGACAATAAACTAACTAAATTAATGGTCAAATTATATGAGTTGGAACCCGAACCGAATAATTTACCAAATATTAAAGTGATGTTTTCTCCAGATGATGAAGGACTTGAATTTGATGTATTAATGCCCGTAATTTCTACGCGTAGTTATCTATGAGTTCATATATATTTCCCGTGTATGCAAAATTGTATAATTTCAACCCATAGGTAACGTTACCGAGTCGAAAACGGCCGTGTTACTTCTACCAAGGATTTTGCCTGGTCGATCGTTGCCAATGTGTTGTAAAACACCTATGTATGTGTGGCAATGTTTTTGCGAAATCATGAATGAAAATCACCAATGTTACCACATATTTTCAACAATTACACGCCTCGGTAAATGGCACGTAGAAATTACAAAACGCTTTGGTAAAGGTAACTAATGGGTAGCTACCCACCTGGTTACCTAGGCGTTGAAATCACGGACATAAATGGCTGAACCTATCGCTGCCACAAAAAACTTCATTCAGTAATATCCACTAATGTTAGTGCACTAATTGCTGAACCGTTCTTAAAATCGCAAAATGAAGAAGTTTTTAAGATGTTTAAGATAAATTCCTAAATAAAATAACAAGACAAATATTAACAAATGCATCTTTTTATTTTTTGGTAAAAAACATATTTCGCATAGTGGTATATTTCAGAGAATATACGGGGAGAATCCGCGGTGAAAATAGGCTATATATTTTGTTGAATTTCGGAGGGGCGGGGTACCTCACTATGCTCTATTTTTTAAAAAAGTTTCTTTAGCAAAACTTACGAACGTATCGGTTAGAATATAAATGTGAGAGGCAACGGTTGAGTTTCCGACTAGGTACTTATTAAGGGTTTACAGACCCGACCCCGCCCACTTTTTAAATATGTTATATCTCTGAAACTACTGAACCGATTTTCCTGAAAATTTCAGAGAGTGTACAGAGATGACCCCTGGTGGTTATATATGTTATTGAATTTCGGAGAGGCAGGGTACCTATCCTAGGCCCTATTTTTAAAACACGCTAATTTTGTAAATTTTGCGAACGTATCGGCTTGAAAATGAATTTGCAATGGTGCTTGTGTGTCCCACCCTAGGTCCTTATTTGGGACGTGAAGACCCGACTATGCCTTTTTAAATATGTTATATCTTCGAAACTTCTGGACCGATTTTCATGTAATTTTCAGAAGATGTACATGGATGTCCCCTGTTGAAAACCAGCTATATATTCTGTTAAATTTCGGCGGAGCATGGTTTGAAAATTAATTCGATAGACAATGGTGGTTGAATCTCCTTATGACTCGACAACGCCCACTTTTTTAAATATGTTATATCTCCAAAACTTCTGAACCGATTTCCATGTCATTTTCAGATTATGTACAGGGATGGCCAATGGTGGAAATAGGCTGTATATTTTGTTGAATTTCGGAATGTGCTATATATGTAAAACTTTCTTAAATATGTTACAAATCAAGAGAAATACCAAATGTTATGTACAACGATGCTTTGGTCTTATTGGAAGTGTTTAGATTAGGAAGCAATATATCGATAGTTATAGGTTCATCAGGTACATAAGATACATTATAGGAAGGTGGAAGGACGACACAATCGGTCCTTAAGTTGCCACATTCAGTTGAATGAAGGGCACACATGCAATATAATTTATCATCTGGAACGAATGTACGATGGCACATAAAAATTCCCTAGAAGCTATAGATCGATTCTTGAAGGATTTAAGAAGCAATTCACGTTTAGATTTCAGACAAACACGTCCAGTTATACTATTCCAGCAGATGAAATAAATGCATGCCTCAAGTTATCAGTTCTTTGGCGGTATGTTAAAATTGCATAGCGACACCAACATTTCTGAAAATTTTTTTATTTATAGTCACTGGCAGATCCCAACAAATTAGCGATGCAAGAAAAAAATATATTTGACTTAAGAAAAGGTAACATAAAACTGTTTCAAGGGCCAACAACACGGACCGGGTCGGCTAGTACAAAATAAGATTTTTTCTATTCGGACCAAAGAAGAAGTTATGAGTATTTTTTCCATATAGTTTTTACAGAATTCGACCTTTCAAGGCGCGCCAAAAAAAATTGGAAAATATATTGAAATGTTTCGCTGATGAGCAGTATCAACACAAAGGATATCAAAAACCTCATTTTGAAATCCCCATATGTATTCGTATGTACAAACTTATCAAACAATATATTTTCAGCTACACGCAGAGAAAAAATATGATTCATGCCACCATATTTTGAAATAAAAATATATATTATAGATATATGGTAACCTCTATCATATTCTGATAATAATCTTTTTGAAATATTTTAAAATGTCCTGGTAGCAGTAGAAACATGTTGTGGTTGCCTATAATAAGTAGTATTTTTATTGGAATTATACTGCACCTTTGTGAGTAATTGTCCGTTAAAAGATTTTTCAATATATTTTAAATAAACGTTTTATTTATTTAAGAACAATTTGGATATAATAGAATAAATAAGTATAATATAGAATACACTTATACTTTATAACATTAAAAAACACCATTCAGTTCTCTCTGTTGTCTCTCCGTTTGTTTCATACTTAAACCGAACACATGTTTATAATTTTTTAATTTTATATGGTGAAAAGAATCAAAATTAGCAATATACATTATCGCCTTTAAAATAATATGTGCGCCACAAAAATTATTTGGTTCCAGACAAAATAAAATTTTGTCCACCACCAGTTAAAAACATATTTTTTCTCTGCGTGTACAAATATTTATACATTGAAAGGAGTGCATGTACACTAGGGCTATAACCAAAAAAATACCACCACATAGCCGTGTAGAGCATGGAAAACTATTATGAAATACGGTGTCAATTTTTCCCTACCGCGAAAAAAGTTTCCGCATCAAATGCATTGAAGTTCTGCAATGCATTTTTTAATTTTAGCTGTTATGACAACATATTTGCTTTTAATTAAAATTTTTATTTTTTTGTAATCTAATTTAAAATCATTATCAAAGCGTTCTGGACCAATTTCTTCTCAAATCGCGCCATTTCGGACCACATTAGGATTTTTTGACACTATTTCAATTTTTGGTTTTTCTTTATAAACACGTGAATTTTATGTTTATATTTTTTTAACCTATCGGACACGAGAATATGGAGTCATTTGCAACTAATTCGCGAAAGTTACAGGCTGTTTTTGTTGACTTTGCCTGTGAGAATCGTATTTGTTTTCTACAAAAATACAACACCACTACCATGTGGGGAATTTTGTCCTAATAATGAAAACGCGTTTCTAAGACCGATTCTGTGAAAAAAGTTCCCGCACCGGCCGTGATTACTAAAACCCTTTTGATATTTTTTCTACTTAAAATTTTAAATTTGCTTTGTTTGAATAAATATTTATAGAAAAAAATACAATTCTCACAGGCAAAGTCAACAAAAACAGCCTGTAACTTTCGCGAATTAGTTGCAAATGACTCCATATTCTCTTGTCCGATAGGATAAAAAAATATAAACATAAAATTCACGAGTTTATAAAGAAAAACCAAAAATTGCAATAGTGTCAAAAAATCCTAATATGGTCCGAAATGGCGCGATTTTAGAACAAATTGGTCCAGAACGCTTCGATAATGATTTTAAATTAGATTACAAAAAAATAAAAATTTTAATGAAAAGCAAATATGTTGTTATGACAGATAAAACTAAAAAATGCATTACAGAACTTCAATGCATTTGGTGCGGAAACTTTTTTCGCGGTAGAGAAAAATTGACACCGTATTTCATAATAGTTTTTCATGCTCTAAACGGCTATGTGGTGGTATTTTTGATATTTGCAAAAAAGTGCAAAAAGTTATATCCCTAATGTACACATATAAATCAGAAAACTTTCTTCACCGCTTCTCGGTATGTGGTTGACGTGGGGTGCTACAATATGTGTCTCTTCGCGATTCTTTGCATTTTTTTTATCATCGTTATTATTTGGAATTACGAAAGAAACACAGCTTGAATTATTACTCCCTCATGGAGTGCAGTAAACAACAGAAATTTGTCTTGCAAAAATCAGCAAAGAAGGTATGAAGCGCAAAAAACGCAGACACACAGCCAACCAATCTATTGATGATGAGACCTCATTGTGTGTGCTGGCTGTGCTCTGCTCTGATTGCCACGACTTTACATTGTGTTGTCAGACGAAGACTGAAGGAATTCAGAATTGAATGCATTATGGCACATGCCTTACATAGTACACAAAGGCGATATGTATGTATGTGTGTACATATCGCTAGGTTGCAATTGTTTTTGGCAAGCATAACGTTAAGGATTCTTTTACACTTTAAAGAAAATAACATTTGGGGTAAGGAAAAAAACAACAAGTAAAAAAGTATCAGTCGGCTTTGCCGACAGAGATATATCCTCAGCCTGTGTGGATTGAAATACTTTTTTCCAAAAAAAAAACAACTTATGTATTTAGGGCGTTTTCAAAATTTTGGACGTATGAACCGACAAAAGTATGGACAGGATTAAAGCTCACAAATTTGCGGGCATATCGGTAGATAGGGCTTTTTTTTATCACACTAGCCTACGAAAAGGACAATATCGCTGTAAACAGGACCACTAGGAAAACGTTCGGTAAAAATGTCTAAAGGATCCTCGAACAGACCCTTAACCAAACAAAAATCTTGAACATTTGTGTGGGTGGTACCACAAGGATTGGTCAGATAGGGCCACAATTTAAACATAAACTAAGTTTCGACAATATTTAGAGATCCAAAGTTTGGACCAAATCGGTTGCTACGTCTATGAGAAATCGCGCGTACCATTTTAGCGAATATTTCGGACTTTTGTGGGGGAGGTACCGGAAGGAGTGGACCTATAAGCACCACCTTCGAATTTCATCTAATATTCGAAGAAATATTACAATATCCAAGTGTGGACGAACGCAGTATTCGGTTCGTCCTCCAGCCACTACATATGGTGCCATAGGGTTTTTTTTACAACCTTCGGTCTGGTTTCTCAAGAAGTATGGACTTGCCCCTGAAAAAACTTTTACAGTCGTAATTGAGGCAGCGAATGCAAGTTGCTTCAACAAAATCAAAGTGATTCGAGAGCAGGTCTTAAAGTGAATTTATCCAAAATTTTGTGTGGGAGGTACCCGAAGGAGTGGACAAAAATAGTCCATATTCGATCCTGATCTATATGTGGTAGATATATTAGGATGTGTAAAGTATGGACCAAATCGGTCACTCCCATCAAAAGTTATCGTGCGCACAATTTTTCCGAACATTTTTGAACTTTTGTGAGGGAGGTATCTGAAGGAGTGGGCCGATATGGCTTATCTTCGAACTTAAACTAAGTTTGCACAAAATATTACGAAGGCCAAATTTTGGACCAATCGAGAGTTATCTTGCGCTCCAACCACTACACACGGTGTCATAGGGGTTTTTGTACCTTTCAGGCTATTTTCTCAGGAAGTATGGACTTGCCCCTGATGAAGCTTATACAGTCGTATGGGAGGCAGTGAATACAAGTTGCTAGAACAAAAATCAAAGCGATTCGAGAGCAGGTCCTAAGCTGACCTTTTCCGAAATTTTGTGTGGGAGGTACCCGAAGGAGTGTACTGACTGAGTACATATTAGAGCCTCATCTAAGTCTGGTAGAAATTTCACGATATGCAAAGTATGGACGAAATCGGTTACTCACTTCAAGAGTTATCGTGCGCACAAATTTTCCGAACTTTTGTGGGGGAGGTACCGGAAGGAGTGGACCGATATAACCCATCTTCGAACTTAAACTAAGTTTGAACAGAATATTACGAAAGCCAAATTTTGGACCGAATCGGTTAATCCGTTCGAGAGTTATCGTGCGCTCCAGCCAGACAGACAGACTGACGGACATGGCTAAATCAACTCCAAATTGTCTGTCGGGCTGGCTGGTGTGCACGATAACTCTCGAACGGAGGAACCGATTCGGTTCCTCCAGAGAGGAAGAGCATATTGAGTTTGGCAATAGTCAGATAATATTCAGGAGTCAAGTACGTTTGGACGAAATGTGTTTCAGACAGTTTGGAGACGATTTAGCCATGTCCGTCTGTCTGGTGCGCACGATAACTCTCGAACGAAGCAACCGACCGGATCCAAAATTTGGAATTCCTAATATTTTGTCCAAACTTAGTCTATGTTCGATGATGGGCCATATCGGTCCACTTCTTCGGGTACCTCCCCCACAATAGTTGAAAATTGTTCGCTAAAATTGTGCGTACGATAATTCTTGAAGGGAGTAACCGAATTGGTAATAACTTTGGACATCGTAATATTTCTACGAGACATAGATCAAGTTCCAATAAGGACTATATCGGTCCACTCCTTGGGGTACCTCCCACACAAAATTTCGGAAAATTGCAGTTTAAGACCTCTTCTCTAATCCTTTTGATTTTTGTTGTAACAACCTGTATTCGCTGCCCCCATTACGACGGTGCAAGTTTTTTTTCAGTGGCAAGTTCATGCTTCCTGAGAAAATGACCCGAACGCTGTAAAAACCCGCTATGGCACCATGTGTTGTCTCCAGGTCTCGAGGCTTTATACTCATCTTTGATTCAAAAAAAGTTACTCGTACAGTTTTTTGTGAATGGAAGGGCATGAAATGAAATATATATTGGACAAAGTGTACCATATATCAAGCTTTTTGTAGAAAATTAACTTATGTTGAAACTGAGGTATGGGGTATTGTAACTCGCGATCAGTTTTACTATACCATAACTTTTGACCGCATTTCGGCAAAATAAACTGTTTTAGCTTGATTCACCGAGGGGTTTGTTAAAATAATAATTTGAGCGGAAGCTGTGGTCGTACTAATGTAAAAAAATCGGAAAAAATCGTTGAAATAAACGAGTTTCATTATGTTATTTTCCAATTAGTGGTTTTACAACACAATGTAGAGCTTAATGCTCAAAGGAGAAGTTAAAGAGCACACTTCAGAGTTGAAGTTTCTAATGTATGATTTTTTAATATATCCACTGTATCTACCTCAAACGGATGCTGACATTTTGAAACCTGAAAAATGGGGTTTTTTGAATTTTTGCTCAAATCGGGATGCGCAGCTGGATTTCCCTAAAAGCTTATTATTGGATTGTAGTACTCGCGATTTCGCATTTTTTAATGTATAACATGAGGGTGTAGCCCTCACAGGATCACAGTAATCTGCGCCTAAACACGAAATTTTTGTGCGTAAATTTTTCTCAAAAACCTATTTTTTTGGTTTAAAATTTACAAACATCATTCGATTTCCGTGGAAACCCGCGTTAATTTAGTTTTTTTACGTTCTGAATCTAACAAGCCACGACGCGTAAAAATCCACCCACTAGATCGGCGGATATGATACCCCTCAAATTTCGAAAATTAGCAAAAAATTATTTTGAAAATATCGCATATTAAAACGCGTTTTGGATGTGTCAGTTCTACTTAAATAAATAGATCGATACGCGTGTTTAAACTGCGCGAAAACAGATATTTTAAAACTATCGCTAATCCAGAGATATAATAGATTTTTTCTAAAAATTAAGTGCGATGCTACATCCACGGTTCTTGATGGATCGCATTGAAACGGCATAGAAGGATGTATTTTTTAATGGTGATTATTGAAATCGGATGCGCATAAAATGTAAATGCACTTCGCGGAAATTATGACCATTTTACTGTATTTTGCACCCTTAAATGCAGCAGATGCTACATCGTGGCCGCCAAATAGAATTTGACAAACTGTACATCAAATAAAAGGGATTGATTAGCTGTGTTGGAAAATCGGATGCGCATCACGTCATTTTCATAATTACGCGGTTTATATGCGTCTCAAATGTTGTAATATTCAATATAACATTATTTCAACGTTATGCCACAATTGGAATTCCTTGTGATTTAATATAAAGTTCTAATAATATTATCCAATAGGAAAACTATAAGCGAAAAATTTGTTACAACGGAATATCATCATTATTGCGTGAAATTTTGACGAAAATGCCAAAGAACTCAAACATTTTTTCTCCAACTTTTCCTATAAAATCATAAAAAATAAAATTAGAATAGTTTGATTTTAATTTTTTCGTAATATTTTCTTCGTATTTTTGCAAATAACATGAATACTATAGCTCCAACCTTCACAACTTAGGTTTCATTTTATTCCTTAAAATGTCTGGATGCTGTTATAATTATTTTTATATATTTTTCGTAACTATGAGCGCTATTGTTTCAAAAATATGTTTGTAAATACGTGAAATTATTTAACAAATTTGATTTTTCGCGAATCCATTGAGACTTTGCGATTATTTTTTGCATTATCGCAAAGGGTACGAATTCAGTAAACGATGATAGGATATAACAGCTAACTATATTAAGCCGCGATTTTTTTAGAATTTTTTCTAATTATCATAATTAAAACGGTCATATCTTTTGCGCGCAACGATCAAAGTTAGTAACGAAAACAGATTTGGAATGCTGATTTTTTTCTTAATCTATGTACCAAAAATCATTGATGTAGTATCAACATTTTTTTTTGATTTTTTTGAAATGGAAAAGACAATTTTAGACATTTTTCCTGATATATCGACTTTGTCCAAATTTTGGATTTCGCATATTTTGTCCAAGCTTAGATTCAGTCATATCAGTTCACTCATTCAGCTTCAAAATTTATGTTTTTTGATTATTTTAACAACATTTTCGGGTACCTCCCTCACAATGTTCAACATAACTGCAGTTTAAGGGCTGTTCGAGGAGCCTTTGGACATTTTGACCAAAGGTACTCCTTGTGGTATTGTTTACAGAGATATTTTATTTTTCAATCTGTGTTGACGGCGAATATCGGCGTCGTATGAACAACGAGCTGTACCAACTATACAATGACATCAATGTAGTTGAACAAATCGAGATACAACGATTGCGATGGCTAGGCCATGTTATAAGAATGAGTGATGATGAACCCGCTAAAAAGGCGTATAAATACGGGCCGCATGGAGGTTCTCGCAGATCTGGAAGGCCAAAGCTTCGTTAGAGCGAACAAGTGAAACGAGATATCAGTAAACTACATATCCCAGATTGGGAAAATACAGCAGCAAACAGAGAGGATTGGAGATTTTTTCTTAGTTCGGCTTATGGAACAAATGTTCTGTAAAAGGCCAGCTAAGTAAGTAAGTAAGTATTTTATTTTTCATGGCCAATTCCGTGTTTCCTGACATAATGGTAAAAAAACTATACGGTGACCAACTAAAATGGCTGGTTATATGGTGTTATAACTATCGAAATGAAAGGCTCTCAAAATAAGATCGACCTCCTAAATGGATATGTCGGTCCATTCCTTCAGATACCTTCTTATAAAAGTGCAACCCTTTTGCCCTTTAATCCAAATCAATTTTATTAACCCAGCAAAATTTGACGGAAGGGGTTCTTTGCGATGACGTGATTTCATGTCATCTTTTGCATTGGTTCAAAGGAAGTCGTGAAAGATCCGATCTTTTCATTAGGATTTGAACCAATGCAAAGGAAGTCGTGAAAGATCCGATCTTTTTATCAGCATTTGTACCCATTCCATGGATCCAATAGAGATGATGTTTGTGTTTTTATTTACACACCTGTTTATTTTCATTTTGGTATGTTCCAGTACTGCAAAAATCTACTAATTTTTACTATTTTTTCCGATAACATAAAAGAAAAATTGTTATCTTAGTAAAAATAAGTAGATTCTTGCAGTTTCTGGAACAGACCAAAGTTGTTAGAACTGTCGCCGTGATGTTGTCTTACATTTCCTGCATATCAAACAACTAAAACTTCTAAACAATTGGTATTATATGAAGTCCCAACCATCGAGCTAACAATAGAATCGGACTGCACACATTGCTATTTTAAACGTTCCCTTGTCTGTTCTAAATCTGACATAGAATGAAATCAATCAAATCTCGCTTCTTGGAATTTGAAAAAAAAAGTCCGAAACGAAAAGGAACAAGAATCTGAAAATAAAGAAGAAACTACTTTTGGAAAGAAACAATTAAAAATAAATTAATTAAGCATAAATGGTATTTTCCATAAAAAGTCTCTCCTCCCCGTTCGTTACATTTTGTTCTTAGAGATCCCTAAAGCAAGCCGGGTTGTAGATCCCTACATATTTCCGTCACTAAACAAAAGAGTATAAATTACCAAAATGTTGTTATAAAATAACAAAATTATAAAATAAAAGTAATTTACGAAATAAAAATACTTAAAGGAGTGCATTTGGAGTCCATGTTGAAATCTGAACTGGTGATGGGAAGATAATTGAAAAAACCTTTTGTAAGATGAAAGAATATTAGTTGCGGAGAACGGAGGAAGTAATCTTTTGCGTTGCAGCGGTGGTGATTACATTGCAATTTTGGATGTAAACTTTTGAAAAACTAAACTGATAAATTAATTGTAGCTATTTCATGAATTCGTTTGAATTAATAAAGAGTTTTGTTTTTCATGAAAACCATATTTCAATACAGCATTTCCATTATCCAAACAAGACATGAAAATTTCATGCCAAGGGGTTGGTGAAAATGACATGCCAAAGCATTGGTTAAAATGACATGTCAAAGCATGGGTGAAAATGACGTGTCAAAGCATTGGTGAAAATGACATGTCAAATCATTGGTGGAAATGACATGCCAAAGCATTGGTGGAAATGACATGTCAACGCATTGGTTAAAATGACATGCTTAGGATCCAGAAAAGAACGTCATCTTTTGGGGTCCACGCTCATATAAAATTCATCGATGCAGATGCTAAAATGATGACATGCTAGATCACTTGCACCCATGATTGAATGTCATCTTTGGCATCGTACATTTTGCTGGGTAAAGTAAGCATTTATTCGGAACAGTCACAGTCGTTAAGATAAATACCCCAAAAGTTTCGATATTTTTGTCTGCAAGTTTATATGTCCAAAGAAGTTCATAAAATTCTGAAAACTCTCTAAATGCACATTTGATTTGATGGGGAAAATATTTTGGTTGCGTAGCCAGTATTCGATCTGTCATGGAAAAATTCTTAATTTGCACACAGGCTGAGGGCATATCTTGAATGCCTTGGAGTTTTGATGACGTAAAAGAGTATTATTTTCTTATGTTATCGACACAATATCGGATTTGGAAATATTGGATTCAAGTCCAATCTGCACTCGCGGATTCGAATTATTCATATTTTTGGAGGTACCTAATTCAAAGAAGTAGTTCAGATTGTACCCATGAATTAAGAAAACCATGCAGAGTCTATTCAGATAAATATTATAAAAGTAGTTTATAGAGAGAAAAATACTGAGTTAATAAAATACCCTGTCGGATCTTTGTAACTCTATTCGACATATTCGTTATATCGGGATTGCATTGAGATTCTGCAAACCGAAAGGAATCCAAAAATCCATATTAAGTATATGTTCTTAAAAAATAGCTTAAGATCTTCGAAATTCTCAAAATCTTGCTATAGCTAAAACAATGGCAATTCTCTGCGGGAATTAGAACATAAAATACCTCTTAAGAACGAATGTAGTTAAAAATGTTTTGGATATATTTACCAAGCCGAGAACATATAGGGTTAAAGATTTCAAAATTCCGAAAACCGGGCTGAACTTTTTGTATGGGGAGTTTCAAAAGTTTATTTTAAATGTTGTGAACTTTGTCTCTATTGAATTTATATACCTTTATATACATACCTTGTATCAATAATTCATATAAAATCAACCAACTACACCCTAAAATAGCTTTAAATAACGCTACACAACATTTTATATTTTCATGATTTTTGATAAATTTAGACCCCCCCCCCGAAATGAAAGAAGACTGATACGTTTTTACTTGTTTTAGTTGAATTGCACTGAAGAGTATCTCAGCTATGGTTGGATGCGTTTCAACATTGAAGAAATTCTGAGCTTTAAAATATTCCCAATTGCGTTACCAAAATTAGTGAAATGCTTGTGATGTTGGAAAAGATACTGGGATATCCGAACTTCCAATTTATGGAATTTTATTTCCATGTCAGATATTTCTGCATCTGTTAGACATATTCCAAAGAAAGAGCTTAATAATGAAACTAAACCATTTGAGCTTTGAATTTATTCAAAATGTAGCATTTATGGTCAAATATCAGTGTTATTGCGAAAGGCGCTAAGCTATCACAATTTTAATATTTTGAACTTTTTTAATGATAAATACCAGTGCTTCTATTTTGTGTATTAAAAACATGTAAAATGCTAATCAAGAAGCCCAGCAAAGCTTTGATCAATACCAAGTAGATGTCGACAGTAGTCAAATATAAAACAAGTAAGAAAGTATCAGTCAGCTGAGCCGACAGAGATATACCCTCAGCCTGTGCAAATTGAAACACTTTTTTCACAAAAAACTTATGTATTTAGTGGGTTTCAAAATTTTGGTCGTATGAACCGACAAAAATGTTGATTAGGATTAAAGTTCAAAAATTTTGCGGAAAAGGTACTTAAAGGAATGGACCGACATAGACCATGGGGGTGCCATAGGGAGTTTTTACACCCTACGGGCTGTTTTCTCAAGAAGTATGGACTTGCCCCTGAAACAACTTTTACCATCGTAATTGAGGCAGCGAATGTAAGTTGCTTCAACAAAAATCAAAGTAATTCAATAGCAGGACTTAAAGAGAACTTATACAAAATCTTGTGTGGGAGGTACGGGATGGAGTGGACAAATATGGTCCATATTCGAACCTGATCTATATCTTGTAGACATTACGACAATTTGAAAAGTATGGACCAAATCGGTCACTCCCATCAAGAGTTATCGTGCGCACAATTTTTCCGAATATTTTTGAACTTTTGTGGGGTAGGTACCTGAAGGAGTGGACCGATATGGCTTATCTACGAACTTAAACTAAGTTTGCCCAAATTTTGGCCGGAATCGGCATTTCCGTTCGAGAATTATCTTGCGCTTCCACCCATAAACATGGTGTCATAGGGTTTGTTTTTCAACTTTCAGCCTATTTTTTCAGGAAGTATGGACTTGCCCCTGAGGAAACTTGTACCTTGGTAAAGGGACAGTGAATACAAGATGTTACAACAAAAACCATGGCGATTCGAGAGCAGGTCCTAAACTGAACTTTTCCGAAATTTTGTGTGGGAGGTACTCGAAGGAGTTTACCGATTGAGTCCATATTGGAACCTCATCTAAGTCTTGTAGAAATTTCATAATGTGCAAAGTATGGACCAAATCGGTTACTCCCTTCAAGAGTTATCGTACGCACAAATTTTCCGAACATTTTCGAACTTTTGTGGGGGAGGTACCGGAAGGAGTGGACCCATATAATCCATCTTTGAACTTGAACTAAGTTTGGACAAAATATTACGAAAGCCTAATTTTGGACCGAATCGGCAGATCCGTTCGAGAGTTATCTTGCGCTCCAACCACTACACACGGTGTCATAGGGTTTTTTGTAACTTTCAGGCTATTTTCTCAGGAAGTATAGACTTGCCCCTAATGAAATTTACAGCGTCGTATAGAGGACAGCGAATACAACTTGCGTAAACAAAAATCAAAGCGATTCGAAACCAGGTCCTAAACTGAACTTTTCCGAAATTTTGTGTGGGAGGTACCCGAAGGAGTGGACCGATTAAGTCCATATTGGAACCTCATCTAAGTTTGGTAGAAATTACACGATGTGCAAAGTATGGACCAAATCGGTTATTCCCTACAAGAGTTATCGTGAGCACAAGTTTTGCGACAATTTTTGAACATTTGTGGGGGAGGTACCTGAAGGAGTGGACCTATATGGCCCATCTTCGAACTTAAATCGAATCTGGACAAAATAATTCGATACCCAAAATTTGAACCGAATCGATTGATCCGTTCGAGAGTTATCGTGCGCACCAGCCAGCCAGACAGACAGACAGACGGACAGACAGACAGACAGACGGACGGACATTGCTAGATCTACTCAAAATTGTCTGAAACGGATATCGTACAAACATACTTGGGGTCTAAAACCATTATTTCGATGAGGCACATTTTTGGTCGTATCAAAGTGTAAATACCCTCTTTAGCCTAAAGGCTGAGGGTATAATTAAATATTAATTATTTTGCTTCAGTTCGCCTTAAGTCATTTGGTATAAATGCCAGATAGGTGCAAACTTTAGTATCTCCTTAAATGAAATGTTTACGAGTGAAAAGCTTATGCACAGGGGTAGTGGTGTAGAGCATCACATAGTCGAGCCCGTCTCGACTATAGCCTTTGTTCACTTGTTTTAACTAATTTTCTCTCCGTGTATGTACTCAAACACAAGGTGTTATTGTAAACGATTTAGTTCAATCGCTAAAACTATGCAGCTATAACATGATTATTTTTTCTCCTCTGCCTTGTTGTTGCTGTTTTTCTTGTTATTTTTACACATCGTTTATGAGAAAGAAATTAGCAACGCTTTGATATTGATTTATGAGCGACAACATATTTGGCTTAGCTGAGAATTTTTTTTGCTTCACACATTGCAGTATTACAGCCATAAAAGGAACATGGACTAGAACATGGAATTCCAGCTGTTTTAGAAATTAAAATGCAATAAAGATAGTTGGTCTTATGCTATCTATCAGATGAAGAAGAATAAGCAGTCAATTTCTATAACGTTTAAACAAAACCAAGAAGACGGGGGGTTTATATAAGGCTATGTACGATTTTTTGCAAACTAAGTATTGCTCGCAATGAGAAGGACCACAGTCGACTTTGTGGAACAGGATACACGAACGTTCGTAATCTACAAATAAAACCAACTGGCCTGGATTTGCGGACGCTGATGACACCATTAAGCCATTCCAGAATGACCAGAACCATATTCCCATCGTGGTATCTGTATCCAAGCGACTTTGTAGAACAGGTTTACACGTTTGTAATCTACAAACAGCCAACTGGCCTAGCTTAACGGACGCGAAATTTCTAAGCAGGCAGAATTCCGAAGTGCAAAACAGGGTTCCCAACAGTAGCGACTCGCCTCGCCTCGCCGACCAAACCATACATTGGCCATACAGTTCTGCGTGTAACGCCATGCGGCCATATTTTTGCGCATTCTTATGACGTGGACTAGCCAACGAAATCATTGTATCTCGATCCCTTTAATTATACTGATGTCGTGTATAGCCAATACAGCTGATACGCCAATACGTGCTTCTTACGACGTCGATATTCACCGTCAACGTATATTGGCCCTAAGATCTATCGAACAATTTTTCTCTCAAACACACCTTTTATCCAGGTTTCGGAACCATACATTAGCGCGGATTGTATCAATACTTTTTAAAGTGTCATTTTAGTTTGGCAAGGTGTGGCTTTGCTCCTCGTTATAACCTACACCACAATGTGGAAATGGTATTATAAGTTTGTTTTTCGAAAAATGCATGTAACACCGCGAAATATTCGTCGTAGACGAGACGACGAGATAAAGCGATTTTGAGATGCCCGTCCGTCCGTCCGTCCATTAATTTTTGGCGATGATCGTGAAATAGTTAGGGGGTGAAATGGACTAAAAACGAATTTTTATCCAATTTTGTAGCGGCTCTATAGGTCGCAATGGTAGTCTGATCGGCGGGAAATTGTAAGCACGGTTTAGGTTTACGATAAAGAATATACCTGCAATTGTAGAAAATACTATGCAACACTGATAATGCCAACAACTTCTAGAATAAATTTTTGAAAGTACATATTGAGACTACAAAAACCCTAGTAGGGTCTTGTCCTGTCAGATCCAGTTCGGATTTTTTTGTATTTATCGGGCCTTTATCTCAGAAACGAATAGGAATTTGGCCTTGCTGTCTTTAGCAATATTGTTGCCCTAAACTAGTAGAATTTATCTTTTGAAAAAACCACATAAGAAAAACGCCATCTTGGGCATCAAAATCTATAAAATATAGAAAATTTTACATAATTGCTGAAATTCTGGTCAGTATCGGCTAAACTATTGGGAGTTGAAACAAGTAACCTTCTGCAAAATCTTCCAAATAAAGTTCTCAACAATTCTTTAGAACATTCTGAAACCCTAAAATGCTTACTTCATGTTGTTTCAGCGGTATTTTGCAACATATCTTTTACAACACGTATTTCAAACTCAGTTCACACCAACAGTTTATTCTCGCATTTCGGATTTCACTACATTATTGACATTTTTATTAAATCGTCGTTGAAAAATGTAATGAAAACAACGGCATAGAGGCATTTTACAACAATGACATGTTCTGAAGAGTTGTGTATTACATTCCAGGGAATATTTTTCCAAAAGAAAATGTTCAGAAAAAATTAACGGGTTTGGAGATACGGTGCGAAATGTATAAACAATGAGGAATTTTTGCATATATTTTGAAATTTGAGGCAATAAATGTAATTTTTCGAGTTCATTATTTCTCCAAATATTTTATTCTTGTCCTTATCGCATTGGTTTCAGAGATATAGCCCCGAATTTCTTTAAAAACTCAATATTTAACCATGTTTAGATGGGGCCATAAAATCCGAGCTGGATCTGACACAACAAAACCCAAGGAGAATTTCTTGTCGTTTGGGTCTGTACTTTCAAAAAATTCGCAGTTCGAATTGTTTGCACAAGATCACCTTTAAAATGTTGCACAGTGTAACCCAATAAGTTTTCTCTTTTCTATTTCTCAAAAGCCCATTATTACAGGCCGTACTTTCTGAAAAGGAGTAACTGAGGAATTTGTACTGAGCAAGTTATCAACACTTTATGCGGCCCATACATTTACTGCCAACCTGCTGCTGCCGATGAACCCTTTGTTTACGTGTGCGATTGAATAGTGTGTGGCATTGCTTCAATCCACAATCTAGAAATTATAAATTTTCCTCCAAAACACGGGTTTGAGTGAAAGTTTTCAACATTTTCTAATTTCCTAAGTCCATATTTTCATTAGGCAATATTCCTTGCGGCAATGTCAGTTTGTCGGTGAGAGAAGCAAAGGGTTACCATATGCCATATACGATGGAATACGTTTTTTCAGTGGCAAGTCCATACTTCTTGGGAAAATAACCCGAAAACTGTAAAAAAAACCCTACGGCCATCATGTGTAGTGGCTGGTGCGCACAACAACTTCCGAAGCGAATACTGCGCTGCACTGTGATTCCGCCCATGGACAAAAATCAAAAAATTTATGGCGACAAATTTGATTGAGATTCTCTAAACACTTTAAATTTTTAATATCTAGTATTTTTGTTGCCAATTTGCAGCGGTAATATGTCAAATTAAGTTGAAGAAGTTGAGATTTGTAAAACGAAAAATAGACCCGCAAAGCATTCTTAGCTTATGAGTAAAAATTATAAAAAATTTAAGAGGTAAATGTACAATTTCCAAAATGAAACTTATAAAATTAAATGTATAGTTCGTATTCTAACTTCTTTAAAAATAAATTCTTTGTAAATGACTTTTTGTGCTATTTTTAATATCATTACTATAAATTTATGTTAATTTTTACTAATGTTGGCGCCTTAAGGGCAAGTCCATATTTTTTTAAATACAGGGGAAAGTCTCTAGTTTACGATAAAAAAAATTCAGCTACCCTTATCTGCAACCCTGTAAGTTATTCTCCTTATACCACGCCTGTAAAATCGCCAAAATTCCGAAAATCGGGAGGTACGTTTATATGCGATCTGTACCTAAACTAAGACATATGTTAAACATTTTTTGAAATAAAGTATGTTGTTACCTCAGAACTCATAATGAAAATTTTCAGCCAACTCGGTTAGAAAAATTGGCTAAAATCGTCAAAAATCCTGAATATCCGATGGTACGTTTATATGGGACCTATATCTAAATTTGGACTTATAATGAACATTCGTTCCAAATCGATTGGAAAATTTGGCTAAAATCGTCAAAATATAAAAAAATCGGGCGGTACCTATATATGGGGCTACACCCAATTGTGGACCTACATCCATTTTTTCTCTCTTTTGGGCTCGTTATAAAACTATGTTTAAAATTTCGAGGCGGTATCTCGTTTAGAACTATTTTTGGCACTCTTTTCCATACAAGTGGGACCACTGTGCGCTGGTCCACACTATGCATATCGTAATATTTCTTAGAATATTAAATGAAATTCGAAGATGTTGGTTGTAGATCGACTCCTTAAGGAACGTCCCCAACAAAACTTCGAAAAAATTCGCAAAAATAGTAAGCGCTTTGTATCTCAAAATATTCGGCCCAAACTTAGTTTATGTTAAAAAGTGGGTCCTATCGGTCCACTCACGCAAATGTTCAACATTTTTGTTTAAGGACGGTTAGGGGTATGTGCGAGAATCCTATGGAAATTTTTACCAAAAATTCTCCTAGTAGCCCTGTTTACAGCGATATGATGTTTTTCGTGGGCAAGTCCATGTTTTCTGATATAATCGTCCTATCGAGAGGAATGACTCCCAAAAAAAAACACTTCCAAAATGGAGATTTTATCCTAATCCATATCTTTGTCGGCAAGTTCATACGGCCAATCTGAAGATCCCCTAAATACATACGTTTTTGGGAAAAGGGTATTTCAATTCACACAGATTGAGGGTATACCTCTGTCGGCAAAGCAGACTGATACTTTTTTTGTACTGACGAGTATCTCAGCTATGGTTGGATGCGTTTCAACAATGAAGACATTCTGAGTTTTAAAATGTTGCCAATTGCGTTACCAAAACTAGTGAAATGCTTGTGATATTGGAAAAGATACTGGGATATACCAATTTCCAGTTTATGGAATTTTATTTCCATGTCAGATATTTCTGAATCTGTTGGACATATTCCAAGGAAAGAGCTTGATAATGAAACTAAACCATTTGAGCTTTGAATTAATTCAAAATGTAGGATTTATGGTCAAATATCAGTGTTATTGCGAAAGGCGCTAAGCTATCACAATTTTAATATTTTGAACTTTTTTAATGACAAATACCAGTGCTTCTATTTTGTGTATTAAAAACATGTACAATGCTAATCAAGAACACCAGCAAAGCTTTCGATCAATACCAAGTAGATGTCGACAGTAGTCAAATATTATTTTGCTTCAGTTCGCCTTAAGTCATTTTGGAATAAAAGCAAGATACATAGGTGAAAACTTTAGTATCTCCCTAAATGAAATGTTTACGAGTGAAAAGCTTATGCACAGGGGTAGTGGTGTAGGGTATCACATAGTCGGGCTACAGCCTTTGTTCACTTGTTTTAACTAATTTTCACAGCTGAGAATTTTTTTTGCTTCACACATTGCAGTATTACAGCCATAAAAGGAACAGGGACTAGAACATGGAATTCCAGCTGTTTTAGAAATTGAAATGCAATAAAGATAGTTGGTCTTACGCTATCTATCAGATGAAGAAGAATAAGCAGTCAATTTCTATAACGTTTAAATAAAACCAAGAAGACGGGGGTTTATATAAGGCTATGTACGCAAATTAAGTATTGCTCGCTGACATTCCGGAATGAGAAGAACCACATTCGACTTTGTGGAACAGGATGCACGAACGTTCGTAATTTACAAAAAAAAACTGGCCTGGATTTGCAGACGCTGATGACACCATTAAGTCATTCCGGAATGAAGCGATACCGGTATCTGTATCCAAGCGGCTTTGTAGAACAGGTTTACACGTTCGTGATCTACAACTGGTCTGGTTTAACGGACGCGAAGTGCAGAACAGGGTTCCCAACAGTAGCGACTAGCCTCGCCGGCCAAACGGATCAGATTAGAGCCAACAACCCTAGTAACCAGAGCATCATCAACTTTACGGTTGAGATCATTTCTCTAGTGAATCAATACCATTCAATACCAGTCATTTGTTTATTGCGAAATGTGGAAGGCTGCAAGAGTCATACCACTTCTGAAACCTAACAAGCCAATAATGTAGAATCATACCGGGAAACCTCCCTCTTATCTAATTACTTATTTACATTGTTGGCCCTGTACAGAACATTTGTCCTTAGCCGAACTAAGAAATATTTCCATTCATCTCTATTTATACCTTCAGCATTTATGCTAACGAGGGTATATACACTTACATACGGGCAAAATGTGCCTCATCGAAATAACGGTTTTAGACCCCGAGTATGTTTGGGCGAAATGTGTTTCAAACAATTTGGAGTCGATTTAGCAATGTCCGTCCGTCTGTCTGGCTGGATGGTGCGCACGATAACTCTCGAACGGATGAGCCGATTTGGTCCAAAATTTGGCTTTCGTAATATTTTGTCCAAACTTAGTTTAAGTTCGAAGACGGGTTATATCGGTCCACTCCTTCCGGTACTTCCCCCACAAAAGTTCGGAAATGTTCGGAAAATATGTGCACACTATAACTCTTCTAGGGAGTAACCGATTAGATCCGTACTTTGCACATCGTGAAATTTCTACCAGACTTACATGAGGTTCTAGTATGGACTCAATCGGTCCACTCCTTCGGGTACCTCCCACACAAAATTTCGGAAAACTTCAGTTTAAGACCTGGTCTCGAATCGTTTTGATTTTTGTTGTAACAACTTTTATTCACTGCCACCCATACGAATTTACAAGTTTCATCAGAGGCAAGTCCATACTTCCGAAGAAAATAGCCTGAAATGTGCAAAAAACCATTTGACGCCGTGTGTAGTGGTTGGAGCGAAAGATAACTCTCGAACGGATCTCCCGAATAGGTCCAAAATATGGCCTTCGTAATATTTTGTGTACACTTAGTTTAAGTTCAAAGATAAGGCATAACGGTCCACTCCTTCAGGAACCTCCCCAAAAAAAGTTTAAAAATGTTCGGAAAAATTGTGCACACAATAACGATTGAAGGAGTGACCGATTTGGTCAATACTTTACACATCCTAATATATCTACCAGATATAGATCAGGTTCGAATATGGACTATATTTGTACACTCCTTCGGGTACCTCCCACACAAAATTTTTGATAAATTCACTTTAAGACCTGCTATCGAATCACTTTGATTTTTGTTGAAGCAACTTGCATTCGCTGCCTCAATTACTATGGTAAAAGTTTTTCAGTGGAAGTCCATTCTTCTTGATAAAACAGCCCGAAGGGTGTAAAAACCCCCCTATGGCACCCCCATGGTCGGTCCATTTCTTTAAGTACCTCCTCCGCAAAACTTTTGAACTTTAATCGAAGCATTTGCCATACAGTTCTGCGTGTAATGCCATGCGGCCATATTTTTGCGTATTCTTTTGACATGGACTAGCCAATGCAATCTTTGTATCTCGATCCCTTTAATTATACTGATGTCGTGTATAGCCAATACAGCTAATACAGATCATGGTTCATACGACTTCGATATTCACCGTCAACGTATATTGGCCCTAAAATCTATCCAAGAATTTTTCTCTCAAACACACCTTATATGCTAGCGCAAGTACCAAGGTTTCGGAACCATACATTAGCGCTGGTTGTATCAATGCTTTTTAAAGTGTGATTTTAGTTTGGCAAGGTGTGGCTTTGTACCTCGTTTAAAAGGTTATTTAAACCAAAGTAGCATCTGTTGGCCATTACAATTCTTCTTTTCATTTCACAACTGATGTTGTTTGTAGTGTTTATGGCGGTGCCGAGGTGGATGAAGTCTTTTACTACCTTAAAATTATAGGAACCAACTTCAACAGTTAGTCCGAGCTCTATGGACGCATTGCGCGTCGACAACATCAACTTGGTCTTCTCACCGTTTACCGCCAGACCCACTTTATCAGATTCTCCTTCGACCTTTATAAAGGTATCAGTTACTTTTTTAACTGATCGTCCCATGATGTCTATATCAGAAGCATAAGCAAGAAACATGTGGCTATTGCTGTAAATTGTGCCTTTTCCAGCAGAATGTTGAATAAGTCAGCAGCCTTTCTCCTCCTTGTCTGAAACCTCTTGTGGTACAAAACTCTTCGGAGAGGGTCTTTCCTATTTTAACTGGGGGCCGGGTATCAGCTAAAGTAATTTTAAAAAGCCGAATGAACTTTGCGGGGATACCAAATTCAGACATGATTTGGAATACCTTAGAACGTAGGGGCTGTCGGAGGCTTCTTTATAATCGAAGCAGCGTTAATCGTTCGCACAATATACCTGACACTATCTTATAAGCAATAGGGGTCAGACTTATGCCGCTGTAGTTAGGGCACACAGTCTTATCTCCTTTCTTGTGGACAGGGCACATGATTCTTAGATACACCATATCAGTGTGTCGTCTCCGGTTTTGTACAGATCGGCTGGTAAGACATCGGCTCAAGCTGTCCTAGTTTTCTCTAGCCTGTTTATTGCTGTCCTCACCTCATCTTGGCCGGGCTGTATAAATTGAATACCAACTTCGGTATTTTCGCCATCTTCGCTAGTATTGGATACTACCAAATTGGAAAACTCCTCTCTCCATATCATGAGCATTAGGCCATCTTACTTACTTAGCTGGCCCATTACAGAAAATTTGTTCCCTAGCCCGAACTAAGAAAAGATCTCCAATTCTCTCTGTTTTGCGCTTCGCTTTCTGGAATACCACGCCTTTTCATTTCTTCATCCACTTGTATGCTCCATCGAAGCTTAGGCCTGCCGATTCTGCGTGCACCGCCATGTGACATGTATTTACACGCCTTTTTAGCGGGTTCATCATCGTTCATTCTTATGATATGGCCTAGCCAACGCAATCGTTGCATCTCGATACGTTTAACTATATTCATGTCTTTGTATAGCTTATATAGCTCGTGCTTCATGCGACGTCGATATTCACCGTCAACGCAAATCGGCCCGTAGATCTTTCGAAGAATTTTCCTCTGAAACACACCAAGCACTGCCTTATCTGCTTGTGCAAGTACCCATGCTTCGGAGCCATACATTACCACGGGTAGTATGAGCGTTTTGTATAGTGTTTTTTTTTTTGTTTGACGAGATGTGGCTTTGCTTTTAAATTGCTTATTTAAACTATTGTAGCATCTGTTGGCCAATACAATTCTTCTTCTTATTTCACAACTGATGTTGTTTGTTGTGTTTATGGCAGTGCCGAGCTAGACGAAGTCTTTAACTACCTCAAAATTATAGGTACCAACTTCCACAGTTGGTCCGAGCTCTATGGACGCTTTGCGCGTCGACAGCATCAATTTGGTCTTTTCGCCGTTTACCGCCAGACCCACGTTCGCAGATTCTCCTTCGACCTTCCTAAAGGTATCAGTTACTTCCTTTACTGATCGTCTTATGATGTCTATATCATCAGCATAAGCAAGTAACATGTGACTATTGGAGTAAATTGTGCCATTTCTTTTGGCATTTGCATCTCGTATTACCTTTTCCAGCAAAATGTTGAATAGGTCACACGAAAGGCTGTCTGAAACCTCTTTTGGTACTGAACTGTTCGGAGAGGTTCTTTCCAAATTTAACTGATGACCTAGTGTCAGTTAAAGTCATCTTACAAAGCCGGATGAGCTTTGCGGGGATACCAAATTCAGACATTGCATGGAATACCTTTGATCGGAGGGGACTATCGAAAGCTGCTTTATAATCGACAAGAAGTGATATGTGTCGATCTGCATCTCCTGGGACTTCTCTAGGATTTGCAGGGTAAATATCTGGTCAATGGTGGACTTGCCAGGTCTAAAGCCACATTGGTATGGTCCAATTATTTCGTTGACCATTGGCTTTAGTCGTTCGCACAATATCCCTGACATTATCTTATAGGCAATAAGGATAAGACTTATACCCCTATAGTTAGAGCATACAGTCTTATCTCCTTTCTTGTAGACGGGACACAGGATGCTCAGGTTCCCATCGTCGGGTACGCGTTCTTCCTGCCAGATGGTGCTAACTAGCTGATGCATACACCTTATCAGCGCGTCGCCTCCGGTTTTAAACAGCTCGGCTGGTAAGCCATCGGCTCCTGCTGCTTTATTATTCTTCAGCCGGTTGATTGCTGTTTTTGCCTCATCTTGGCCGGGCGGTATACATTCTATACCATCTTCTGGGATTGGATCTGTGGTATCATCGTCTTCGCTACTATTGGATACCAGCAGAATGGAAAAATGTTCCTTCCATATCCTGAGCACGCTGTCTGTATCTGTTACCAGATTACTTTGCTGGTCTCTACAGGAGGATGTGCCTGTACCAAAGCCATCTGTTTGATGTTTCACTCTTTGGTAAAATTTTCGGACTTCATTCTGGCTCCTGTACATCTGGATTTTTTCTCACTCCCGCTTTTCCATTTCTCTCTTTTTCTTACGGAAAAGACGTTTCTCTTCTCTCCTTTTCTCCCGATATCTCTCCCGTGCGCTACGCGTTGCTACTGATTGTAAAGTAGGCTCTTCGGTAGCAGTACGACAATCCTGGTCATACCATGAATTCCTTTGTGGAGGTCTCTGGAATCCAAGTATTGATTTTGCGGCTGTTTGCATGGAGTGGGCAATATTTTGCTATTGTGTTGTTATGTTATCGGGACAAGGAGTGCTCTCATTAAGCAATTGGGCTAGTTGAGTGGAATATGCTGTGGCTATCTGTTGTGTTTTCAGCCTATCGATGTCAAACTTCCGCGTTGTGTCTGTTCGTGCTTTAATTGCAACGTTTAGACGGATACGTACCTTTGCTGCAACAAGGTAGTGATCCGAATCGATGTTTGCGCCTCGGAACGATCGTACATACAACACGCTCGATGAATGTCTTCCATCTATCACAACATGATCAATTTGATTACTTTTTCTTTGATCTGGAGACAGACTGGTGACCTTTTGTTGCTACGAAGTCTATCAGCCTCACATCATTGTCAGATGTTTCGCGGTGGAGACTGAATTTCCCGAAGGTTGAGCCAAAGATATCCTCCATTCCAATTTTGCCATTAAAATCTAGAATAGTTTTAATGCCATGAGCAGGACAATGGTCATAAGTTTTTTTTCTAAGCGGAAAATATGCCTTCGGACTGCTCGTCCTTGTCTTTGGTATTGGCGCAAATAAGACTGTCTTTCCTCCACCGGGGTGTACCTGGAGACCAGATGTTTAACCTCCGACTAACTATAAATCCACAACCAAATCATATCTTGTTTTATATCATGACAGCTATAATATAATGGGTCACCTTTCGGTGTTGTTGCGACGCCTTTCACAATCCATCGTATTTTCCGCATGTCAGTAATATTGGCCTGGTACTTTCCAAGTATATCCACCAGTGCGTAGAATGAACCTTGTCTATAAAGATTCCGAACATTCCAGGTGCAGATTCGCATATTATGGTCCCTAAAACATTTGCGGGGTCGTCAACATTAGAGGGGTATGTTTTTCTTTTCATTCGTTTTTCGTGGTAAGATGCTTATCAACCCGAGGGGAGAGTTATAAACGCGAAGCGTGGCACATGTTAACTTCAACGGGTGATAAAGGTAGATAGATCCCCAGGTGACACCTCGGGTAGGTCAGTGTCCACTTTAGATGAGAGGGGGACCAAGATAAGTCCTGTGCTTTGGCATCTTAAAGCCGGACAGGAGCGTTGCTTGGCACCTTTCATCACCTACGCCACGCTGTTTGTTCTACTGGCGCATTTATAAAGGTCGTTTTCCATTTCACTTTTTTCAGGAGCCCAAATTTCTGATAAACATTTGATAATAAACAAAATCTGCTCTTATTTAAGGAAAATGTTTCCAGTTAAAAACACACAAAGAAGCCACTAAAACTCTTTTTGAAGACAATTAATAGTTATGACAGGAACATATTTTCCCCTTATGAACATGACATATTACTTTTTTTGCAGTCATTCTTTGGTTGACCAAAATCACTCCCAACTTTTTTGTTATCGCACAATTCGTAAACATTTTGCCATTCCACAAACTTCAGCCTCTCTATTATTGGGACAAACATTTTCAATTGAAATTTATGGCCTATTTGTTTAAATTTTAGAACCTCAATTTGATGAGGTATGGAATAATTTACTTCTAATCCCGGCAATAACAAATCTTCTTACAACAAACAAAACTTAAGTACTGCCGCCTCCCTGCCTCTCTCCCTCACCTAAAACTATAGCACCCAAGTTCATTTGGTATTTACCGCTTTCCATTAAATATTATGCCCATGATTTCGTTTTCGATGATGATGCTCCTGCCGATGCTGGTAGTAACAATCTTCTTATAATACATTGTTGTCTGTTTTTAGTTATCTGTCATTCTTAGAACTGTCACATGAATAATTTTTTGTCTCCTCTTCCATGTTATTGTTTCCTTTTTTGATATACTTTACCATGCGCCCATAACTTTTTTTTTGCTGAGGTTAAGTTGTCTGACAACTGGAACAGAGGGTGAATGGCAAATTCTGATTTATTATTACAATTTTTCATTGTAATCATTTTTACAACAACAAACAGAAGAACAACAAGAACAGAAACTTATTTTTATTATACTGTGAAAGGTGACACAATGCCATAACCACAGAGACAGATAGTACTCTTATATTTATGTCCAGAGAATCATTTGTTATGCGGAATGGACACGAACTAGCATTTTTGCGTGGTGGGTGGGTGACTAGGGCTACAAGAAAATAATGAGCGCAAGTAGCAAAACTTTGGTCCCGTATAATAGCAAGAAAAGTTTCGGTGAAGTGAAGGAAAAGAACATTTTCAGATGAGAAGTCCTTCTACATGTCCTCTATAGATCTACTACGGGTCCCCTAAATACAGTAGAGCCTCCACAGTTGCACTATAGACAAAAACCCTTCAATCGATGCTCTATAGACAGTAGAATTCTTATGGATAGAAGACTTTCCACAGGTTTCCTGGGGATAAAAAACCTTCCATAGGACACGAACAGCGTTTACTTTGCCGGTCAGGGTGGGTGTTTAGGGATACATGAAAATAGTCAGGACAAATACCAAAGCTTTACGCTCATATAATAGCAAACAAGTTTCGATGACCTGAAGAAAAAGAAAGCTTTCAGAAGAGAATCCCTTCTGTCCTCTATAGAGCTACCGGCCCCCTAAATACAGTAGACCCTTCACAACTGCACTATAGACAAAATCAATTCAATCGGTGCTCTATAGACAGCAGAATTCTTATGGATAGAAGACCTTCCGCAGGTTTCCTGAAGGAACAAAATAATGTCAGAAGAGAAGCCTTTTTACATGTCCTCTATAGGCCTACCGGTCCCCTAAATACTCGCACGGTAGACCCTCTACAGCTGCATTATAGACAAAAGCCCTTCAATCAGTAGAATTCTTATGAAAAGAAGACCTTCCACAGGATTTCCGGGGATAGAAAACCTTCCTCAGGTCTCCTATAAAGAAAAGACATGTATATCTTCTACCTTCTGGAGACATTAGATCCGCTACAACTGCCTTATAGAAATAAGTCTTCTATGGATAGAAGAGATTCCACAGGTTTCCTATGGATAGAAGATATTCAACTGGTCTGAGGTCTGAGGGAATATCGTCCACAGGTCTTCTGGAGATAGAAGCATTTACACACGTCTTCTAGGGATAGACGATCTTTAACAGGTCGTCTTAGGCTAGAAGACCTTCTACAGAAGACCTGTAGATAGAAAACCTTCCACAGGCATTCCTTAACTGGAAGACCTTCTGCAGGACAGAAGACTTTCTGCAGATCTTCTATTGATAGAATACCTTCGGCAGGGTTTCTACAAAAGCTTTGATCCCGTATAGTAGCAAGAAAAGTTTCGATGAGATGAAGGAAATAACTTCAGAACAGAAGGCATTCTATATGTCCTCTATAGAGGAAGGTCTGCACACACGTCGATAATAGGCACCTACTACCGATCCCTAAATACAGTATACCCTCTACAGCTGCCATATAAGAGAACACCCGCAATCGGTGCTCTATAGACAGCAGAACTTTAATCAATAGAAGACATTTCACAGAATAGAAAACATTTCACAGGTCTCCAATGATAAAAGACCTTCTCCACGTCCTCTATAGACGAAAACCTTCTACAGGTCGAATATAGACACCTACAACAGACACTCCACAGTTGCCTTATAGACAGAAGCCTTCAATCTGTCCTCGATATACAGCATGTCTTCTATGGATAGAAGAGCCTCCACAGGACTCTAAAAGGTAAAAGACCTTCAACTGGTCTTCTGTGGATAGAATATCGTCAACAGGTCTCCTAGAGGTAGACAACTTTTCGCAAATCTTCTATTAATATACGACCTACCGCAGGTCTTCTATGGAGAGAAGACCCTAATGGATAAAATACCGTCAATTGGTCTTCTATGGATAGAGTATCTTCAGCAGGGGTTCTATAGATATACGACTTTCCACAGGCCTTATTTGGCTAGAAGACCTTTCACAGGCCTTCTTTAGGTAAAAGTCCTTCTACGGTCTTCTATGGATAGAATAATTTCCGCAGGTCTTCTATTGTGAGAAGACCTTCTATTTTATGGATAGACGACCTTCAGCAGATCACCTTTAAATAGGAGACTTTCCGCAGGTCTTCTATTAACAAAAGACCTTTCGCAGGTATTCTATGGATAGAAGACCTTCCGCAGGTCTTCTATGGATAGAAAACTTCTATAGAAAAGAGACCTTCAACTGTACTTCTATGTATAGAATATTGTCAGCAGGGGCCTTACTTGGGTAGAATACTTTTCACTGGAATTCTTTCTACAGGTCTTCTATAGATAGAAGACATTCCGCAGGTCTTCTATTTATAGAAGTCCTTCCGTAGTATCTTCTATTGATATGGATAGAAGACTTTCAGCAGATCATCTATGGATAGGAAACCTTCCGCAGGTCTTCCATGAGTATAAAACCTTCCGCAAGTCTTCTAGGGATAGAAGGCCTTTAACAGGTCTTCCAGGAATAGAAATCTCTCTATTGGTATTCTATGGTTAGAAGACCTTCCACAGGTTTTCTATGAATAAAAATTCTTCTACAGATCTTCAACAGATGGAAGACCTTCCCCGGGTCTTCTGGGGATAGAATATTTTCCGCAGGTATTTGACGGATAGAAGACATTCAATAGGTCCTCTATGCGTAGAAGACCTTACGCAGACCTCCTGAAGGTCATCCATGGATAGATGACCTTCCACAAGTATTCTATTGATAGAAGACCATCCCCAGGTATTCTACAAGTAAAAGACCTCTCACAGATATTTTAAGGATAGACGACCTTTAACAGGTCTTTTCGGATAGGGGAGTTCTCCCAAGTCTTCTTTGGCTAGAAGACCTTTCACAAGCCCTTTAGGTTTAGAAGACCTTATGCAGGTCTTTTATGTATAAAACAGCTTCCACAGGTCTTCTATGGGTAAAGAACCTTCCATAGGTTATCAACGGATAGAAGACATTTTAAATGCCTTCTATGAATAGTAGGTCTTTAAGAGGTCTTCAAGAGGCCTTCTATGAATAGAAGACCAACCACAGATCTTCTATGGATAGAAGGTCTTCTATAGGTTTTTTTTGATGGGTGAAAGACCTTCCTGATAGATACGGATAGAATACCTCCCACGGCTCTTCTATGGACAGAAGATCTTCCACATGTCTTATATGGCTAGAGGACCTTCCACCTTTGGACCACCTACAGGACTTCTACGAATGGAAGATCTCCCACAGGGCTTCTATGGATAGGAGACCTCCCACTGGTCTTCTATGGATAGAAACATTCCACAGATCTTCTGTGAATAGAAGATCTAGAGGCCCATCGACAGGCCTTTTTATACCCTCCACCATACTATGGAGGGTATAATTAAATTTGTCATTCCGTTTGTAACACATCGAAATATTCAATGGAGACCCTATAAAGTAGATATATTATTGATCAGGGTAAAATTCTAAGTCGATATAACCATGTCCGTCTGTCCGGCCGCCTGTCTGTTGAAACCAAGATACAGCTCGCTTTGAAATTTGGTATAGAAGTTTATATTACTCCTAGGATGTTTGGCATTGCAAATGGGCTATATAGGTCCACGTTTTGATATAGCCCCCATAGAAGAATACCATCCGATTTTCGGTATTTTGAAGGTTTTAGACTCATTATAACACCGAAATTACTAAAATATGGTACTTAGTCTTCGTTGGGGGGGGTACAAAACTTTTCTCCAGAAATTTGTCGGTATAGGTCCACGCCTTCATATAGCCCCCATAGAACGGTACCTCCCGATTTTCGTTATTTTGAAAGTTGTGGCCACAATATCCCTCAGAAATGGCTGAAATGTGGCATTTAGTCTTCGTTGGCGGTATAAAACTTTTTCCCAGAAATTTGTCGGTATAGGTCCACGCCTTCATATAGCCCCCATAGAACGGTACCTCCCGATTTTCGGTATTTTGCAGGTTGCGGCCACAATATCCCTCAGAAATGGCTGAAATGTGGCATTTAGTCTTCCTTGGCGGTATAAAACTTTTCCCCAGAAATTTGTCGGTATAGGTCCACGCCTTCATATAGCCCCCATAGAACGGTACCTCCCGATTTTCGGTATTTTGAAGGTTGTGGCCACAATATCCCTCAGAAATGGCTGAAATGTGGCATTTAGTCTTCGTTGGGGGTATAAAACTTTTCTCCAGAAATTTGTCGGTATAGGTCCACGCCTTCATATAGCCCCCATAGAACAGTACCTCCCGATTTTCGGTATTTTGAAGGTTGTGGCCACAATATCTCTCAGAAATGGCTGAAATGTGGCATTTAGTGTTCGTTGGCGGTATAAAACTTTCCCCAAGAAACTTGCCGGTACAGGTCCACGTCTTCATATAGCCCCCATAGAACGGTACCTCCCTATTTTCGCAATTTTGAAGGTTGTGGCTTCAATATTCCACCTAAATGGCTGAAATTTGGTATTTGATCTTCATTTGGGGTACTAAACGTTCCATATTGAATTTGTCGGTATAGGTCTACGCCTTCATATAGCCCCCATAGAACGGTACCACCCGATTTTCCGTATTTTGAAGGTTTTAGCCTCATTATCACACCGAAATGGCTGAAATTTGGTATTTAGTCTTCCATGTAGGTATAAAACTATCCCCCAGATATTTTTCGGTATAGATCCATATAGCCCCCACAAAACGGTAACTCCCGATTTTCGGTATTTTGAAGGTTGTGGCCACAGCAACCCACCGAAATGGCTGAAATTTGGTATTTGGTCTTAACTTGGGGTATTGAACGTTCCATATGAAATTTGTCGGTATAAGCCCACGTCTTCATATAGCCCCCATAGAACGGTACCTCCCGATTTGCGATATTTGAAGGTTGTGGCCACAGCAAGCCACCGAACTGGCTGAAATTTGGTATTTAGTCTTTGTTGGAGTCTCTGAGTCCGCCAGAAATTTGTAGCTATAGATAGACGTTTTGATATAGCCACCATGGAACGGTGCCTCTCGAATGTCGGTATTTTGAAGGTTAGCCACATTTTTCTTACCGAACGTGCTGAAATTTGTTATTCAGTCTTCTTCATAAACGAAAGGAAACTAATTGTTCCATTTTACTTCAATACAATTCAATTTGGAGGGTATAACAAGTTCATACTTGTTGTTATATAAGACCTTCAATACGTCTTCTATGGATGGAAGACCTTCCACGGGTCTTCAATGCATAAAAGACTTTCCAGAGGTATTCTATGGATAGAAGAAGTTCAACAAACCTTCTATGGACAGAAGATTTTCCACAAGACTTCCATCGATTAAAGATTTCCCACAGGTCTTCCATGGATAGAAGACCTTCCACAAGACCTACTAGAGGTCTTCTGAAGACCTTTCGAAGGTCTTCTATGTGTAGAATACATTTGGCAGCTTTTCTAGGTATAGAAGGTCATCCTCAGGTCTTCAATACCTTCCACAGTGCTTAAAAGTATATAAGGCCTTCCACTAGTCTTCCAGATATAGTAGATCTTCCACAGGTCGTCTATGTACAAAGACCATCCACAGGTTTTCAATGTACAAAAGACCTTCCAAAAGACTTTTAGGTTAGAAGACCTTCCTGCGATATTTGTTAAATAGATGACTTCCCCCCTCAAATTCAAAACAATAGACAACACCTTCTCAGCCTCTATCATACAACCATTCTCAGCAACCCACAATGCTCATAAGAATTTCTGTAGCATAGTTTGCAACAACTGCAACAATGGATGCTGTGGCCAGCAATTTCATTGTTGATTTGATTAATGCGTTAACATTTTATCTTTATAAGACGGCCATAAGTCATTCATTAGGTTAGACCAAGTAAGAGGCAACAAACCGGCAAGTCATTGCGAACAATAAAATATTTCAAGTATCCTTAACGAAATTCGTTTAATGAAAATCTCCTCAGAGAGGAAGGAAAAGGAATGAAGGCCGTCGAAGCAAATGTAACAAAGACAACAAACACCAGCGTCATCATCATCATCAACATCATCGTGTTGCCTGGAACCCTTTCTACGACATAGCCCAAAGCTTTCCGCACATCCTTTTATGATGTACAACAGCATTTATTGTCTGAACTACGACGCCCATGTGCCAACGACCGACTGACCACTTGGTGATTATGAGATGTTTTAGCTGGTTGTTCTATGGGGAATTATTGTTCTTATGTTCATCTCTTCATTATGGTCCCCCCCACACTGCAGTACAAAACATTATTCATCAAGATATTTTTATTGGACTTCTTGGACTTGACTTGAGTTGTTGTAACAAATGGCAAACCATAAAATGAATGATATTTTACAAAATAATTGAAGGGTTCCCACTACACCCAAAACAAAAAAAAAAATATGAAGATGGAACGAAGGTCATAAAACACCAATGCCATTTTATGCCTGCTGAGCTCGTTGTGAGTGCTAACAGCAGCAGCTAACATAGGTTATTTGCAGCAACATCAAACAGAACTTAACAACTCAATTCATTTTGGCAAGCCATGGCTTTTCACTAGAAAAATTTATCATTTTTTCTTGCGCTCCACATGACCATCTATCATTGTCGACCTGCCACTCTATTCGGCGCAGCACTTCCTCCTGCGAGAGTTGGCTGTTGGCCGCAAACAATCACAAAAGTGGTCTCTTATTTCATGTTAAAGTGTCAAAGGTATGTTCCGCAGCCGTGCACAAACATCAAATTATGAATGTTAATTTGTCTTCCAAAGTAGAGGAAGATAAAAGTTCTTGCAAAGTGTCGGAATGTCGTATTTGCAGGTAGGGAGGCAGTAGGCAGTGGTGTACATTGATCGATGCCCCGTATTGTCGGAGTTTATTAAAATATGGGGAAAGATTTTTAAAAGCATTTTCAGGCAAATGCAAATAGAATGATATTTGTTGGGAATGTATCCTCGGCGGCGAGGAGGTGGAGGTTACATTCTCGAATGCTCAATAGCAATTACGAATGAAACAAAAACACCACCACAACGTATTTTGTTGGTATTAATTCTCTTTCGAGTTGAGCTGTGAGGACCTAATTAGGTGCATTGAAAAACTAGGAGTTCACCGAAGTTCCACACATTCAACCATTATGCTATGTTTTACGGGTGGTTAAGTCGGATCATCAGGCATATTAGAATGTTATTTTTGTGGGTGAACGAAGGCTTGGAAACCAGCATTTATACAAAAATCATTCGAAAATTGCATATACGAATTAATGTTAGTTATTTAATTCCAAACTTTTCCTATAGTTCGAAACTTTTCCTATAATGCTTTGTTACAAATACTATGGCAGTTTTTTCCACCTTTATATGTATTTGTCCTTCTGTATCAGAAAATTTGATCATCAATATTTGTCATCGGAAGCTTTGACAAGTTGATGGTGGCTTAGAACGCTGAGACGCCGGCAACCGTATCACCTGGTTGTCGGAGACCCAGGTTCTAATCCCAGCCTCACTCATGCTGAAATCATTTAATTTTTGCCTCATGCCTTTTGCCTTATTATGCTAAGTTTCACGTGTGGTTGAGTGGTTTTTCGTTGTAATAAAGACCACATAGACCTCTTACACTAAATACCTGGACTTAACAACAAACAACATTGTTCCACAACATCCCATACTGGACAAGGGAGACCTGGACTTACCTGCACATAATTTTGATGGAGTGATGATTCATGACAGAGCTTACCGAAAGCCTGATTCACAAATCTGGGCTCATTAAAACCCTGTTTCCTGCCTGTGGACGCTTACAGGCTCGTACTTAGAAGTGGTTGAGATAATGTGTCGTGAACTGATTGTAATCTGATTGTAATACTGTTCCAATCCCTGGTAATCAAGGTCGCGGCGCTGCAAGAAACCCAGCTCAACAACAACTGCACCTCACAGCGTTATGATGGCTACAAGGTTTTGAAGGAGGGATCGCACCAGAAGTGGAGGTTGAAGTCTTTTCAATACAGACCTATTTCGCTGTGCCTAGCTCTAATGACCTCTACGTGGAATGTATGGGGGTAGCAGTACGGTGTCGAACTGTCGAGGAAGAATTGCTGAACGTATACATCCCGCCGACAAATAGCTGTACAACAGGTTATGAAGCCCAACCTTAACTCACTTTTGAAAGTCATAACTGGCTGGTATTAAGGAACTTAAATGCTCATACTGAGTTGTGGCGTTCGGTACTCGGAAATGATCAGAGTGAATTTGCACGGTCAATGAAGATGGCCCTACGAGAATTAGCGGAGAGTGTCACAGTTTGCCAGATATAGATATAGGAACAAGGTTCTCAAGTTCCTAACCGGCAGAACTTAGGGTGCAGATAAAGAAACCTTGTTGACCACATATAACACGATAAGTCGGTCTGTACTAAGCTATGCGGCACCAGTGTGGTCTGCAAATATAATTTCAACGCCACGGTAAAACTTTCAAACCAGTCATAATGCCGTCGTGCGAATTACAATGGGGTGCCTCGCCATATTATCAGTGGATCATCTACTTGAGCAGACAAAGATTCTTGCAGTACAGCAACGCAGTGGCACACTATCGTTGAAGTACGTGCTCGGGTGTTATCAAGAGAGACATCAGGCATGTCAAGAGAACTTTTCATAATCTACAAAAATAGGTCCAAAATTAAAATAGAGGAAAAACAGTAAGACCACAATGTCTTCTTACAGAAGGCCACACGTTCCTCTAATAGAAGACCACCAGGCCTTCTTCTAATAGAAGACCACTAGGTATTCTTCTAAATGAAAACACCTGGTTTTATTCTAATAGAAGACCACCAGATTTTCTTCTAATAGAAGGCCACAATGTTTTCTTCTAATGGAAGACCACAAGGCATTCTCCTAATAGAAGACCCCCAGTTCTTCTTATAGAAGATCATCAGGTCTTCTTCTAATAGAAGACCACCAGGTCTTTATCTAATAGAAGACCACCAGGTTTTCTTCTAATGAAAGACCACCAGGTCTTCTTTTAAAGGACCAAGAGAACTTCTAATATAAGACCACCAGGTCTTTTTATAGAAGACCACCAGGTGTTCGTATAGAAGACCACCAGATGTCCGTATAGAAGACCACCAGGTGTTCGTATAGAAGACCACCAGGTGTTCGTATAGAAGACCACCAGGTGTTCGTATAGAAGACCACCAGGTGTTCGTATAGAAGACCACCAGGTCTTCTTACAGAAGACCACCAGGTCTTTTAATAGAAGACCTGGTGGTCTCACAGCGTTATGATGGCTACAAGGTTTTGAGGAGGGATCGCACCAGAAGTGGAGGTTGAAGTCTTTTCAATACAGACCTATTTCGCTGTGCCTAGCTCTAATGACCTCTACGTGGAATGTATGGGGGTAGCAGTACGGTGTCGAACTGTCGAGGAAGAATTGCTGAACGTATACATCCCGCCGACAAATAGCTGTACAACAGTTATAAGCCCAACCTTAACTCACTTTTTGAAAGTCATAACTGGCTGGTATTAAGGAACTTAAATGCTCATACTGAGTTGTGGCGTTCGGTACTCGGAAATGATCAGAGTGAATTTGCACGGTCAATGAAGATGGCCCTACGAGAATTAGCGGAGAGTGTCACAGTTTGCCAGATATAGATATAGGAACAAGGTTCTCAAGTTCCTAACCGGCAGAACTTAGGGTGCAGATAAAGAAACCTTGTTGACCACATATAACACGATAAGTCGGTCTGTACTAAGCTATGCGGCACCAGTGTGGTCTGCAAATATAATTTCAACGCCACGGTAAAACTTTCAAACCAGTCATAATGCCGTCGTGCGAATTACAATGGGGTGCCTCGCCATATTATCAGTGGATCATCTACTTGAGCAGACAAAGATTCTTGCAGTACAGCAACGCAGTGGCACCACTATCGTTGAAGTACGTGCTCGGGTGTTATCAAGAGAGACATCAGGCATGTCAAGAGAACTTTCATAATCTACAAAAATAGGTCCAAAATTAAAATAGAGGAAAAACAGGTAAGACCACAATGTCTTCTTACAGAAGGCCACACGTTCCTCTAATAGAAGACCACCAGGCCTTCTTCTAATAGAAGACCACTAGGTATTCTTCTAAATGAAAACAAACCTGGTTTTATTCTAATAGAAGACCACCAGATTTTCTTCTAATAGAAGGCCACAATGTTTTCTTCTAATGGAAGACCACAAGGCATTCTCCTAATAGAAGACCCCCAGTTCTTCTTATAGAAGATCATCAGGTCTTCTTCTAATAGAAGACCACCAGGTCTTTATCTAATAGAAGACCACCAGGTTTTCTTCTAATGAAAGACCACCAGGTCTTCTTTTAAAGGACCAAGAGAACTTCTAATATAAGACCACCAGGTCTTTTTATAGAAGACCACCAGGTGTTCGTATAGAAGACCACCAGATGTCCGTATAGAAGACCACCAGGTGTTCGTATAGAAAGACCACCAGGTGTTCGTATAGAAGACCACCAGGTGTTCGTATAGAAGACCACCAGGTGTTCGTATAGAAGACCACCAGGTCTTCTTACAGAAGACCACCAGGTCTTCTTATAGAAGACCAGTAAGTCTCCTTATAGAAGACCACCAGGTCTTTTTATAGAAGACCACCAGGTCTTCTTATAGAAGACAACCAGGTCTCCTTATAGAAGACCACCAGGTCTCCTTATAGAAGACCACCAGGTCTTTTTATGGAAGACCACCAGGTCTCTTTATAGAAGACCACCAGGTCTTTTTATAGAAGACCACCAAGTCTTCTTATAGAAGACCACCAGGTCTTCTTATAGAAGACCACCAGGTCTTCTTATAGAAGACCACCAGGTCTTCTTATAGAAGACCACCAGGTCTTCTTATAGAAGACCACCAGGTCTTCTTATAGAAGACCACCAGGTCTTCTTATAGAAGACCACCAGGTCTTCTATTAAAAGACCACCAAGTCTTCTTATAGAAGACCACCAGGTCTTCTTATAGAATACCACCAGGTCTTCTTATAGAATACCACCAGGTCTTCTTATAGAAGACCAGTAAGTCTCCTTATAGAAGACCACCAGGTCTTCTTATTGAAGACAACCAGGTCTTCTTATAGAAGTTCACCAGGTCCTTTTATAGCAGACCACCAGGTCTTCTTATAGAAGACCGTCAGGTCTTCTTATAGAAGACCATCAGGTCTTCTTATAGAAGACCATCAGGTCTTCTTATAGAAGACCACCATGTCTTCTTATAGAAGACCCCCAGGTATTTTTATAGAAGACCACCAGGTCTTTTTCTAATAGATGACCACCAGGTCTTCTTCTAATAGAAGACCACCAGATCTTATTATAAAAGGCCACCAGGTCTTCTCTTATAGATGACCACCAGGTCTTCTTATAGAATACAACAAAGTTTTTTAGAGCAGACCACATGGTCTTCGTGGAGAAATCCACAAGGACTTCTTATAGTAAACCACATGGTAGTTTTCTTATAGAAAATCACATAGTCTTCTTATAGAAGACCATAAGAAATTTTTAGAGACGGCCACAAGGTCTGCTTTTAGAAGTTTACAGAGTCTTTCTTAAGAAGGCCCAATGTTCTTCTTATAGAAGGCCACAATTTCTTCTTATAGAACACAACGTGTTATTTTTAGAGAAAACCACAATTTCTTCTTACAGAAGACCAAAAATTTTCTTATAGAGAACCGCAAGCTCCTCCTCTTTTAGAGGACCTCATAGTCTTCTTCTTATAGAAACCCCAAGGTATTTTATTGAAGACCACAAATGTCATCCTATATCGATCATAAAGACTTCTCGAAAAACTCCAAAAAAATCTTCCTCTTATGGAGACCACTGGTTTTTTACAGGAGATGTATCTAACTCATTTTCTGAGTTATCGACAAAAATCGTTAAAATTAAAAATCTTATAACTTTGCTAATTAGTGATATTTTTCAACAATGTAGAGACCAAAAAAAGTATCAGTTAAGCCCTACAATAGCATCAGTGCTGTCAACTTTTATTTGAACTTTTCATTAATAATTTTGCTTCTAATTTCACCAATTTTTGTCGGTAACTCCAAAAATGAGTTCGAGAATCGCACTACAGAAAGACTTCACACAGAAAACCACAAATCGTATGTACACTACCGGTCATCTGAATAGGTTTGAAATTTTTTTCTTTTTATATGTTAAGGTATCTTCTTATGTGTTCGTATTACAGATCCATACTATATAGTTTTTGAGAGTCCTATACTATGCCAACATTCCCAAGAAAAAACTTGACGGTGTTGCCATATTTCGGAAAATATCCCAATTATAATAAAAAATGTACAAAAAAGTGCCTAATTTTTGCGATCATCAGAATAGGTTTGAATCAAATAAAATTGAAAAATTGTACTACCCAAGCAAATATTGCGCAGTTTTTTGGTTTAGTTTAGTAAAATGGAATATTCTGATAAATCCTACAACAAATTTGACCCGCTTTATTAGGAACGTGGGTTCAATTCCCAACATGGAAAAATTAGCAACAACTTTCAGATAAAATCAATAAATATTCCAACAAAACGTTTTATAAACTTGCTTTAAATGACTTTCTGATTTCGTTAGATCTCTTCTGAGCTTCTAAATTTGTCTGAAAGCAAATACCAAGGGTAGCCATATTATTAGGATCGATAAATTAGAAAGGTCATTGAAAATAGTTGGTATTTGAGTTCAAGTTTCATTTTTTAACTATCCTTGCAGTACAAATTTAAGTATAATCTTGCTCCACAAATCCACCATAGTTGACCACATGTATCATAAATGTTCGAAAATTTGTCTGGAAGAATGTTTCTTCGACGACAATAAAGTAGACAATTGCAAATCAAATTTAAGTCAAAGGGGCATGATATCGCCGACTTTTATAGTGCTGTAATACCTATATAGTCAGGTCAAAAAGTTTTTTTCTGTTCACAAGTCATAAAACAAACACGAATAAGTACAAACGAATGGACTACTGAGGTTATACAGCACTATAAAAGTCGGCGATATCATGTCCCTGTGAGTTTAATTTGAATTACAATTTTCTACTTTATTGTCGTCAACGAAACATTCTTCCAGACAAATTTTCGAACATTTATGATACATGTGGTCAACTATGGTGGATTTGTGAGCATGATAATACTTAAATTTGTACTGCAAGGATAGTTAAAAAATGAAACTTGAACTCAAATACCAACTATTTTCAATGACCTTTCTAATTTATCGATCCTAATAATATGGCTACCCTTGGTATTTGCTTTTAGACAAATTTAGAAGCTCAGAAGAGATCTAACGAAATCAAAAAGTCATTTAAAGCAAGTTTATAAAACGTTTTTGTTGGAATATTTATTGATTTTATCTGAAAGTTCTTGCTAACTTTTCCATGTTGGGAATTGAACCCACATTCCTAATAAAGCGGGTCAAATTTGTTGTAGGATTTATCAGAATATTCCATTTTACTTAACTAAACCAAAAAACTGCGCAATATTTGCTTGGGTAGTACAATTTTTCAATTTTATTTGATTCAAACCTATTCTGATGATCGCAAAAATTAGGCACTTTTTTGTACATTTTTTATTATAATTGGGATATTTTCCGAAAATATGGCAACACCGTCAAGTTTTTTCTTGGGAATGTTGGCATAGTATAGGACTCTCAAAAACTATATAGTATGGATCTGTAATACGAACACATAAGAAGATACCTTAACATATAAAAAGAAAAAAATTCAAACCTATTCAGATGACCGGTAGTGTATATCAGTCGGTCACCCTTACGATGAAGTGTAAATTATCCTTTCCTCCTTCTTACCCTAAATTACCCTAGTCGAATGGAACAACGAAACATGCTAACTGAAATATAATTTGTCCTATTGTCTTTTATCTATGTTTTGAAACTTTTGAGAAACATGTATCGGAGGAACAACAACTCTTGTTTTCTGGCCAATATTTTAATTGACCTTTTTATAGTCCATGTTGAAGTCGACTTTGTGTGTGTGTGTCTTCTGTCTTGCCCTGCTCTTCATTTCCCAAGAAAATATTGGCAATTAAATCCCATGGCTAGAAAATATGCAGCTTAACACCCTTTTACCCACTCCCAAAATGCTTTGCTAGCATTTTGAACAACACGTCATTTATATCTTTTGTTACAAAACAAACAAAGCGCTACAACAATAACACAATCAACAACAACATGCAGCAAGAACATGAACAACAAAGAAAATCATCATCAGACATTCGTAGAACATGAAACTCCTGCTGTGAAAGTAATTTCATTGGCAGTTAAAATAGCAACATTGCCTGTTAAAAAAAAACAACTAGCAAACAAACAAAGTTTCGTCTGTCCGACCTTCTATGCCTTCTCCATGATCTCAACTATGGTTCAGCAACTGAAACATAGCTGGCTTGTAGTACATTTGTAAAAGATAGCCGGAAAACCCCATAACTACTTACTCCTAACCTTACTATTTTCGGTTGGTACTTGATGCCTGTCTTATTATTTTTGGGGTGGTGTTCGGTGTTGTTCTCCATGTGGCATGCAACACATTCGTATGTGGTACATAAAATCATCGATGACACAGTCTCTTCACCAGGCAACTCTGCATTGACATTAATGTTTCTGCAATGCATTTCAAATTTTTCGGTAGAACTATTGTTTAATTTTTAAAAGGGAACATTACAATTGCAGGGAGCAGGAAGAGACCAGGAGAGGGCCTTGCTAACATGACTAACAAATCGTAGAACAAACAAAAATCGTGAGTTAAGGTTACAAGTAACGACTTGAATTCATTTGCTGAAAATTCTATGTTTTTTTTTTTTGTTTTCTTCTCAACTGACACAATGACATGGGGAAATTTGTAGGGAAGTCACATTAAGTGACAAAGCCATGCAGTCACAGTGGTAAAGAAGAGCAGACTTTTGTAGTTCTATAAGAAGACCTTATGATCCTCCATACGAATTCATAGTGGTCCTATATAAATTTAGTTTATAGAAAGCCATTGTGATCTTTTAGCAGAAAATCTTGGATCTTCTATAAGTTGACCCTGGGGTCTTCTATAAGAAGACATTATGATCTTCTAAAAGAACGCCCAAATGGTCTTCCATCACTGAACTTTGGGATCATCTATAAGAATACCTTGTGGTATTCTACAAGAATGCCTTGTATTCCTTTATAGACGAAGGCCTTATGCTCTTTCATAAGAGCTTGCTATTCTTAAGAAGACCTTGGAGTCTTCTATATGAAGACTTGGTTGCCATCCATAAGAAAATCTTCTGGTCTTCCATAAGAACACCTTTTTTCTTCCATAAATTGATCTTATGCTCTCCAGTAATAAGAATGAGGTGTTCCGTACGAAGACATTGTGGTCTCCTTCTTCTATAAGAAGATAGCCTTATGCTCTCTTAAGAAGTCTTTGAGTCATTCATAAGAAGACCTTGTGGTCTCCAATAAAAATATTTACTGGTCTTCCATAAAAAGACTTTCTGGTCTCCATAAGAAAAGCCTTGTGGTCTTCTATAAGAATAAGACCTTCTGGTCTTTTTAAAAAAGTTTTGTGTTCTTCTATAAGAAGAATTTTTGGTCTCCAATAAAAAGAATTTGAGGTTCCATAAGAAGACCGTCTAGTACTCTATAAGATGAACTTGTGGTCTTCCATAAAAAAATATAGTGGTCTTTTATAAGAAGACCTTCTGTCTTCCATAAGATGACTTTCTGTCTTCCATAAGAAGAACTTGTAGTCATCTATAAGAAGACTTTGAGGTCTTCCATAAGAAGACTTTGAAGACCTTCTGGTCTTCCATAAGAGAAAAACTTTGTGGTGTTGACCTTGTGGTCATCTATAAGAAAGCGACTTCGTGGTTTTGTCTAAGATGAATATCTCGTGGTTCTCTATAAGAAGGCTTTGTTGTCCTATATATAGAAGACAATCTTGTTGTCTTGTATTAGAAGACATTGTAGTGCTCTTTAAAAAGAAGACCTTGTGGCTTTCCCTAAGAAGCCAAGCATAAGGTCCTCTATAAGAAGACTTTATGATCTTTTATAAGAAGACCTTCCCTCTTCCATAAGAAAAACGTCTTTGTGATCCTCTGCAAATAGACTTGTGAACCTCTGTAAGAAGAAGGCCTTATGGTCCTCTATTAGAAGAACTCGTGGTCTTCTATAAGAAGAAGACATTGTAGATTTCTGTAAGGAGACCTTGTGGTCTTCTATAGAAGAAAGAACTTGTGATGTTCTATTAGCAGGAACACTTGTGGTCATCTATATAGAAAAGCAATTGCGGTTTTCTATAAGAAGAAAAACTTGTAGTCTTCTAGAAGCAGACGACCTTGGATCTGTAAAAAAGGAGACCTGGAGGTCCTCTATAAGCAGAAAAACATGTGGTCTTCTATAATAAGACCTTCTGGTCTTCCGTAAGAAGAAGACTTCGTGTTCTTTTAAGGAAGACCTTGTGGTCGTCTATAAGAAGTCCTTGCGGTCTGCCAAAGAAGATCTTGTGGTCTTCCTAAAGAAGTCATTGTGGCCTTCACAAGGCCGACCTTGTGATCTTCTATAAGAAGAATTCCTTATGGTCTTCTTAAAGAAGAAGACCTTGTGATCTTCCGTGAGAAGAAGACCTTGTGGCCCTCTATTTGAAGAAGAACCTCTGCTATCTATAAGAAGTCCTTGTGGCCTTCCGTAAGAAGAAGACCTTGTGGTCTTCCACAAGAAGTCTTTGCGGTCCTCCGATCTTGTTGTATTCCCGAAGAAGATCTTGTGGCCTTCAAAAGGAGACTTTGTAAGAGGCTTTTGTGGTCCGATATAAGAGGTCCTTGCGGTCTTCCAAAGGCGAAATTGTGTAAAGAAGTCCTTTTGGCCTTCATAAAGCAGACCTTGTGCTCTTCCCTAAGAAGACATTGTGGCCATCTTTAAGAGGAAGACCTTGTGGCCCTCTATAATAAGAACACATTGTGGTCTTCAATGAGTAGAAGTAGAAAAAGAAGTCCCTCTGCTCGTCTGGCCTTCACAAGGCAGACCTTGTGGTCTTCTATAAGAAGTCATTGTGGTCTTCTTTAGGAAGAAGACCTTGTGTTCCTCTGTCAGAAGAAAACATTGTGGTCTTATATAAGAAGAATCCCTTGTGATATTCTGTAAGAAGAAAACCTTGTGATCCTCTATTTGAATAAGACCCTCTGCAATCTATAAGAAGTCCTTGTGGTCTTCCGTAAGAAGAAGACCTTGTGGTCTCCTATAAGAAGATCTTTGGTCCTCCACAAGAAATCTGTGCAGTCCTCCAAAGAAGACCTTGTGGTCTTTCTTAAGAGGAACTTGTTGTATTCCCAAAGACGATCTCCTGGCCTTCAAAAGGAGACTTTTTAGAGACTTTTTAAGAGGATTTTGTGGTCGTATATAAGAAGTCCTTGCGGTCTTCCAAAGACGACCATGTTATCTTCCTAAAGAAGTTATTTTCTTTTCAAAAAGCAGACCTTGTGCTCTTCTATAAGAAGACCTTGTTGTCATCTTTAAGAAGACGGCCTTGTGGCTCTCTATAAGAAGAACACATTGTGGTCTTCTATAAGTAGAAGTAGAAAAATAAGACCCTCAGCTCCTTTGTAAGGAATCCTTGTGGTTTTCCATAAGAAGATAACCTCGTAGTTCTCTATAAGAAGACCTTGTGATCCTTAATGAGAAGAAGACCCTCTGGTCCTCCAAAGATGGTTTTCCTAAAGAAGATCTTGTAGTATTCCCGCTAAATGGCCTTCAAAAGGAAGAATACAACTTCCACAAGAGGACCTTGTTGTCGTCTTTAAAAAGTCCTTTCGTCTTCTATAATAAGTCTTTATGGCCTTCAAAAATTAGACTTTGTGGCCTTCTATAAGAAGACCTTGCGGTCCTCTATAAGAAGAAAACATTGTGGTCTTCTATAAGAAGTATCCCTCTGCTCATCTACAAGAAGTTCTTGTGTTCTCTATGAGAAGAAGACCTCGTGGTCCTCTATAAGGAAACATTGTGGTCTTCTATAAGAAGACCTTGTGGTCCCCAATGAGAAGAATATATTCTGGTTCTCTTGTTTCTTCCATAAGTCCTTGCGGTCTTCCAAAGAAGACTTTGTGACTTTCCTAAAGAAGTCATTGAGGCCTTCACAAGGCAGACCTTGTGGTATTCTATAGGAAGGTATTATGGTCTTCTTTCAGATAAATGCCTTGCGTTCCTCTATATGAAGAAAACATTATAGTCTTCTATAAGAAGAATACCTTAAGGTCTTCTGTAAGAAGAAGACCTTTTGGTCCTCTATAAGGGGACATTGTGGTTTGCAGAAGAAGTCTTTGGGGTCCTCCAAAGAAGCCCAAGTATTCTTCCTAAAGAAGATTTTCTTGTATTCCCGAAAAAGACTTTGTCCTTCAAAAGGAGACCTTGTTTATTTCATAAGAGGACCTTGTGGTCGTCTATAAGAAGTCCTTGCTGCCTTCCAAAGAAGAACTTGTGCTCTTCCTAATGAAGTCCTTGTGGTCTTCAAAAAGCAGAGCTTGTTGTCTTCGATACGATGATCTTTGGTCTTCTATGAGAAGATCTTGTGGTCCTATATAAGAAGATCTTGTGGTCCTCTAAAGAAGACCTTGTGGCCTTCAGTGATAAGAAGTCATTTTGGTTCTCTAAGAGACGACTTTGTTGTCTTCCAAAAAAAAAGTCCTTGTGGTTATCTATAAGAAGATCTTTTGGTCTTCAATAAGGATAAGATTTTGTCTATAAGTAGAAAACTTTCTAGTCCCCAATAAGAAGACCTTGTTGTCCTCTATAGGAAGACCGTGTTGTCTTCAATGAGAAAAATATCTTCTGGTCCTCTACAAGAAGACCTAACAAGACTTTGTGGCCAACTATGACAGGCCTTGTGATTCTCTGTAATAGTCTCTAGTGATGCCCGTATTACATAAGAAGACCTGGTGGTCTTCTAAAAGATTAGCACTTGTCTTCCATAAGAACACCTTGCGGTCTTCTATAAAGACTTTGTCTTTTCTAAATATATCCTTGAGGTCTTCTGGACGAAGACTTTGTAGTCTTCTATAATAATCGTATGGTTTCTATAAGACAACTTTTTGATTTGCTATATGAATCATTATACCCTGATCCACTGTCCTGTGTTTCCTATTCCTGGCAGTTATTTATTATTACTGCAGTGTAAAGCCAACAACCGAACATTTGTTTGACTTCTTTTTATGGTATTGTTTTGTCTGTTTCGTTTGGGTTTTCGGTGTAGCTGTTTATTTGTTCTGCAGCTGCAAAAGAAAAGGAAACACGAAAAATGATGTGTTAAAACCGATGAAAAACAAATTCATCGACAGTCAATGTTGGCAGGGCAAAAAAAAAATAGGAAAGCCATGCAAGGAATCATGCCTTTTTTCTGTGCAAGAAAGACTGTCTAAAACTAGCGGCAAATTGTAACTCTGTTGAAATAACAAAGCCTGCTCGGATGTGATTTATGTGCATGTGAAAGTTCTACTTTTTGGGAAATAGAAGTGCATGCGACGAAGGAGCAAAGAGAGTGCAGAGTACAGCAGACTTATTTTTAGAAACAATTTAATATTTAAAGAAATGCAAGGATTTTTGAAATCCATTTTATGTTTGGAAAATTCTACTGGGTGGAATGATTGACAAGGCTGTTGCAGTGCTTGTCAAATATTTCATAGTAATTACTCTCTCCTCTTCAAATTGTGAAATACTGAACTTTATGTTTTCCCTGTATATAAATCACTTTGTCTAATAGCTAAGGAAACTCCATCCTTATACTCCACAAATATTCGCTTTATATAACCCAAATTTGCTTTAAACTCGTTATTGGCTGTTCCCGCTATCAACTTTGCTTATAAATCATTGCCTCCATCTTCCATCATCCTTACCATCATCATGAATGGTGTCATATAACCAATTCACTTATCCAAAAAACTTTCGAAAAACCCCAAACAAAAATTATGTATTATGTAATACCGTTAAGCGGTGACGATGATGAGGATATTGCAGAAATTTACGGCAGTTGTTTCGTTTCAACAAGCAAACACACAACTCATTGAAAAGGTGATACTTTTCGAACGTGGTTTCCTTTTGAGTTTCGCGTGAACGCTAATTTACACAAACGCAAGGGGAAAAACTATAACAACCAATGTTCCATAATGACTCGCAATGAAAAATGTATGCAGAGGTGCTTAAAGCGGGTTATATTGGTCCTTTACACTATCTATGTCATTATATTAGTTTTACTATTGTTTAGTTATACACTGAGAGGGAAGGGTGGTTAGGCTCTACAATCAAAATATAGATGTGAAATATACAGAATTGAGGTCCAATAAACTTAAGCTATTCTATCAAGTAACACTACACCGGGCAGTGTCAGTTTATAACTTAACAAATTGAGGGTAATATCTAATTTAAACTAACAGAGTCTAGTTCGAAATCCTTTAAAAATCGGAAGTTATGCTTTATTTCGCTAAAAATGTCGAAACGATCTTCCAAAAGCCGTTAAAATCAAATTTAAGCGATAATTTTGAACTATGTACGTTTCGGTCAAATTTAATACTCAATTCATAAGTTATTGTGCTCAGTAGTCATTTACGTTGGCATGGACTTGTCTCCGAAACAGATTTTACCTTCGTAAAAAGGGGCTGTGAGTGCAACCTTATAAATTTTTTTCAAAACGATCTGAAAGATTTAAAAATTTTGGTTTAAGGTAACTAAAGCATCATCAGTAAGAGAGAAGTAACAAAAGGAACAAAACTAGCAGTTTTCAAATCAACCTACGTTCCAACACTTACGTATGGAAGTGAATCATGGGCACTCACAACCAAAAACCAGAACAGAATCCAAACATCAGAAATGAAGTACCTACGCCGCGTTGCAGGAAAAACCAGGAGAGATAGGGTTAGAAATGATACAATCATCTGATCTAACCTAGAAATCGAGCCCCTTAACGACAAAATCGAGAAAAACAATCTAAGATGGTTTGGCCATGTGATAAGAATGCCAGATACAAGATTACCAAAACGTGCTTTAGAAGCAAGACCCACTGGGACAAGAAGTAGAGGAAGACGAAGGAAAACCTGGATGGACACAGTTAACAATATATTAACCAAACGTAATATAGAACCCACAACAGCCAAAGCTGCGGCTCAAGACAGAGTAAAATGGAGAAATCTTTGCAAAAACCTCTACACTGCAAGGTAAAAGAGGTCCGGAATAAGTAAGTAAGTAAGTAACTAAAGCAGTGGAAAGATATATTTCTTATTCGAATGTAGTCTATGTCTGGAAGAAAATATTATGAGACACATTTTTGATCATATGAATGTGTATAAACCCTAGTCAAGGATGCCGTCAATGGATACAGATTCATTGCATGACCCAACTATCATTACATGTTCCATCATATTTACATTCATACAAAATGTTTTGCGGCTAGCGTAAATTGTTATCTGTGCCAAGCGTTCATGTTTGTTTTTCACTTGTCTTCGTTGTTACTTCAACTGTTTAGTTTATGTCCTGACATATTCATGAGTACTAAAACAAATTGTTACACACAAGCATAATGAGAATTACACCTAAACGTCAAATGGCTAATCAGACAGTTTGGAGGCACGGCCCACAAATGGTAAAGACTAATTTTCACAAGGGGTTGCCGACAACAAGAGGAGGGGGAACTAGTATATAAGTAAAAGCAATAAAGAATTACCGTTAAAAATGAATACCTACACGTCCTTATCTCTAGGAAAGTCTCTTTTTCTAGGAAATCCTATTTCTTCTTATAGAACACCAATAGATCTTCTTATGGAAGACCTATATGTCTTCATATAGAAGACTAAAAGGTTTATTATAGACGACCAATATGTCTTTCACAGTAGATCAACACGTCTTCTTAAAGAACGACAGTGAGGGCTTTTATGGGACTTCTTACAGTACAAAACAAGTAAAAAAGTATCAGTCGGTTTGCCGACAGAGATATACCCTCAGCCAATGTGAAGTGAAACTTTCACCTACGGACAGATCGAATGCATTTAAGGTCTCTTCAGAATTTTGTGGCCCTTTTTGGTCATTTGAACCGACAAAAATTTGGATTAGGAATTAACTGCACTAAGACACAAATGTTGAACTGTTGTTGGGGAGTTACCCTTAGAGAGGACCGATATGGGCCATTTTAGAAGTTAAATTAAATTTTAACAAAATATTAGGAGACCCAAAGTTTGAACCAAATTGGTTGCCCCATTCAAGTGATATCGTCCTACCATTTTAGTGACATGTTTTAAATATTGGGGAGAAGTACCGGAAGTTGTGGACCGGTCTTGCCCCATGAAACTAAGTTTGGATATAATATGACGAAGACCAAATGTTGGACCAATTCGGTTGAACTGTTCGAGAGTTATCGTGCTCTCCAACCGCCACATATGGTGGCATAGGGGTATTTTACACCTTTCGGGCTGTTTTCCCACGAAATATGGACTTGCCCTAAAAAAACTTTTACCGTCGTAATGGAGGTAGCGAATGCAAATCGCTTCAACAAAAATCAAAGTGATTCGAGAGCAGGTCTTAAAGTGTACTTATCCGTCGGCAAAAAGACTGATAATTTTTTACTTGTTTTTTTTTTTTTGTGTTATTCTTGACCATTGGTTTTATATGAAGCTTTAACTGCACCCCATTTGCCTTGTCAATACAGCACTTTGTGGCGAAGAAAGGCTCGACGAACGTACATAAATGTGTTGACTGTCTACAAAACAATTGTGTTCTTGGACAAATGGTGGAACTTTGGAAGTGAGAACAGATTTCGCAGTTTTTTCTGTGGAGATTGTTTCGTTTTCCAAACATAAGTTACTGGTGGCAGCCTACCCACCATGGACTCCCTAAAGTCTGTGGGTCTAATTTTATCAGGCTGTCCCTTCCCCTGTCCCTTGGGAACATTTTTTTTTTTTTGTCAAAGACTCACATTTCATGATGACATTGGTTTTTGATCGTCGTTGCCGCCGTCTCCTCAGAGATTTTGGCTAAGTGGTGACTTTATCTACCTTCAAGTCTAGGTGCGTGCGAGTCGATTTTTTCGAAACTTCCTTCTGAGCTTGAGTTCGGTTCTAGAATATGTCCTTCATTGGTATTAACGTTGCTGGAAGTATATCAGCATAGCCCCCATTACAAAATCAATATTAAACAAGTAAGAACGGCATTAAGTTTGGCCGGACCGAACTTTTTATACCCTCCACCATGAATTGTATTGAAGTCTTTAGATTGAATGAAGAGCAAATTTCCGATATTTCGGTAAGATAATGTGGCTAAAACCTTAAAAATACCGAACATCAAGAGGTACGTTTCTCAGATCTATACTGTTAATTCTCTTCTGAAATAAATATAATAACCCCATGGAAGTTCAAATAACAAATTTCAGTCATTTCGGTGGAATATTGATGTCACAACCTTCAAAACATCCAAAATCGGGAGTTACCGTTCTATGGGGGCTATATGAAGGCGTAGACCTGTACCGACGAATTTCTGGGGTAAAGTTGTATGCCCCCAACGAAGACTAAATAACAAATTTCAGTCACTTCGGTGGGTTATTGTGGCCACTACTTTCAAAATACCGAAAATCGGGAGGTACCGTTCTATGGGGGCTATAGTAAGGCGTGGACCTGTACCGACGAATTTCTGGGGGAAAGTTTTATACCCCCAACGAAGACTAAATACCAAATTTCAGCCACTTTGTTGGGTTATTGTGGCCTCTACCTTCATAATACCGAAAATCGGGAGGTACCGTTCTATGGTGGCTATAGTAAGGCGTAGACCTGTACCGACGAGTTTCTGGGGGAAAGTTTTATACCCCTAACGAAGACTAAATAACTAATTTCAGCCACTTCGGTGGGTTATTGTGGCCACTACCTTTAAAATACCGAAAATCGGGAGGTACCGTTCTATGGGGGCTATAGTAAGGCTGTACCGACAATTTTCTGGGCGAAAGTTTTATACCCCCAACGAAGACTAAATAACACATTTCAGTAAATTCGGCGGAATATTGACGTCACAACCTTCAAAATATCGAAACTCGGGAGGTACCGTTCTATGGGGGCTATATGAAGGCGTAGACCTGTACCGACGAATTTCTGGGGAAAAGTTGTATGCCCCCAACGAAGACTAAATAACAAATTTCAGCCACTTCGGTGGGTTATTGTGGCCACTACCTTCAAAATACCGAAAATCGAAAGGTACCGTTCTATGGGGGCTATATAAGGGGGGGACCTGTACCGACGAATTTCTGGGGAAAAGTTTAATAGCCCCAACGAGGACTAAATAACAAATTTCAGTAATATCGGCGGAATATTGACGTCACAACCTTCAAAATACCGAAAATCGGGATATAGTAAGGCGTGGACCTGTACCGACGAATTTCTGGGGGAAAGGTTTATACCCCCAACGAAGACTAAATACCAAATTTCAGCCACTTCGGTGGGTTATTGTGGCCGCTACCTTCAAAATACCGAAAATAGGGAGGTACCGTTCTATGGAGGCTATAGTAAGGCGTGGACCTGTACCGACGAATTTCCGGGGGAAAGTTTTATACCCCCAATGAAGACTAAATACCAATTTTCAGTCATTTCGGTGGGTTATTGTGGCCAAAACCTTCAAAATACCGAAAATCGGGAGATACCGCTCTATGGGGGCTATAGTAAGGCGTGAACCGCTATAGCCCATTTACAATACCAAACATCCCAGGAGTAATAGAAACTTCTATACCAAATTACAATGCTCTATTTTAAAAATTGCGGGCTGTATTTTGATTTCAACAGACGGACGGGCGGACAGACGGACAGGGTTAAATCGACATTGAATTTTACCTTGATCAAGAATATATACTTTATAGGGTCTCCGTTGAATATTGCGATGTGTTACAAACGTAATGACAAATTTAATTATACCCTCCATATTATGGTGGAGGGTATAATTACACTGTACAACAAAATTGAACTTTTCTTAAAATTACAACGAACCCCGCACAGATTATGAAAGAAGACCGAAAAAAGAAGACACGTGTATCGGCGTTTTGAAAGTTTACGTCGCGAAGTAACCAAAATAGTCGTGGCAAGTTCCGCCCATTTCTACAGGATTTGAAATATTCGGCATCAGATTCCATGGAATCCTTGCATTTAAGGTATAAAGTGTGTTCGGCAATATTACTGACAACAATGCGGGATATCTTTCTATGATAAAAATTAACCCTCATGCGAGTCACTAAACGGGTCTTTTTGGCCCCTTTTTCAAAAAGTTTAAAAACTCCTTTAAAATGTGATCGTATAAGACCAAAATATTCTACAAAATTATTTGTCGTAAAATTTTACTATAGGTCCCCGAATACACCAAAACTCTAAATCGTACCTAAACGCCAGGAATCTGCCAAAAGTAAAATCACGTTTTAGGGTTAATGTTGTACTTTATCTGAGTTTATTAAGTTTTGTCCCACAAAACTTCATTCTTGATTGAAGACGTCAAAGACAAATATATTATCCATCAAATTTCAATATAAGTCGCCGAATAAATGAAATATGTAGTTACAATATATATCGTGAAAATATGTACATCAAATATTTTTTGAATAAATTTGTTTTGTTCTTTTTTTGAGTTGATGCCTGAAAGTAACATGAAATTTAGAAATATTCTACACAAAATTTCACTATAAGTCGCAGAACAAACTAGATATCTTAGCAAAATACTTTGTTAAGAAAATTACGTTACAAAATTAGATATTATAGGTAGAAATTATTTGTTAAACATTTAGACTCTTAATTAAAATTTATTCCATACTGAGTCAAAATCTCCTAAAATACCTCTATTTTTGGGGATTGTGTCAAAAGAAGAAATGTTCCATATCAAATTTCATTATTAAATAAATAAAACATTATTTTTGAATTATCATTAACCTTATCGAAATATTTTCAAAAACATACCAATTTTTATCAAAAAAGTTACAACAACTTATTGGCCTTGTCCCAACCGTCTGACATAACTTATGCAGATAATCCCAATATCATAAGTAATTCATCATCATATTATTCTAATATCATGTTTTAAAATATTCTACAACAAAGTTAATAAAGAAATTATGAAACTTTTTTAATTCATCTTCCACACATTCCTTCTTCCCTCCAACAAACCAACCAATACCTTGTTGTAGTTCGGAGGGGGCGTGAGGGAAAATTTCAGCAACTGCTGTTGTCCTTACGTGTCATTAAACACGTACCATGCCATGATTTTTTACAATTAATTCTATGGCTTTTTCATAAGACAAAAAAGCAAAGACTGAGTGGGCTGTGCCACACAAAAACTTTTGCCATTAACTTCTTGTTGTCGCAGGATTTAATGTGATTTCTAGTTCGTTATTTAAGCAGCAGCAGGAGTAGCTGGGAGCAACAGCTGGCAAAATGTTGCGAGCATGGTGGAGAGAAATACCAACCCACTAATAGTAAAAGAATTGCTAGTGGTGGCGTTGATGGTGTTCTAATATATGTTTCATTGGTTCCGGTTGGCAAACACGTATTGCAAGTGAGTATATTTGTGTGTGTGTGAGTTTTTCCTTTCAAAACTAACCTTAATAACTTCTCTGTGGAGGCAAAAAGAATTTGTATTTAATATGGAATCACATGCTGGCTTTTTACACATTCACCCACCCACAAGCCCTCAAGTTCTCATTTATTGTTGTACGTCTAACTGCACATACATATGTATGTACGTAGCAAACGTTTAACATGCGTGTCACAGCCTGGGGAATGATGGTGAGGAGTTAGCGCATAATGTGATAATGTGAAATATTTCCAGGAAATTACCCAAACAATTTAGGAAAAATATGTTCGATGATTTAATACCTAGCAAGAGGTGTTTTTGTTGTTCCAGAGTAGCAGAGAGTAAGTTTTCCCAAACTAGAAGCATTCATAATGTTGGTGAAACCTCCACAACTTGGTTTATGATTTCCTCCAAATTTCCATATAAAATCAAAGTTCAAAGGCATGAATCCTATCAAATGCTTAAAGTGAAGATATTATCGACATACAAAATACAATATTTATGGGAAAAGTTTTGGGATTTTGATACCAACGAGAGAGCACATACAAAACTTAGTTTGAGATATGAATAATGAATATTTGGGATAACTTGGATAATAGTTTTTGATAATTTGATAACGTTAATTGGTTATCCATGTTATTTAAAAAACGCAAAAAAATCGTAACATAACATGGGAGCAGCATTCTATAGACCCTTTCTGAAGAAAAGGGTGCTTCTATCGACCCTTTCTAAAATAAAGGGTGTTTCTATAGACCCTTTTTGAAAGCAAGGGTGCTTTTATATATAGACCCATTATGCTTCTATAGACCCACTATGAAAGAAAGGGTGCTTCTATAGACTATTTCTGATAGAAAATGTGCCTCTACAGACCTTTTCTGAAAGAATGAGTGCCTCTACGGCTCCTTTCTGAAAGAATGGGTGCCCCTTCGGCCTCTTTCTGAAAGAAGGGGTGCCTCTATGGACCCTTTGTGAAAGAAAGGTTGTTCCTATAGACCCTTTCTGAAAGAAAGGTGGCTTCTATAGAGCCCCTCTGAAAAAAGGGTGCCCTTTCTGACAGAATGGGTGCCCCTTCGGCCCTTTTCTGAAAGAATGGGTACCTCTATGGATCCTTTCTGAAAGAAAGGTTGTTTCTATAGACCCATTCTGAAAGAAAGGTGGCTTTTATAGAGACCCACTGAAAGAAAGGGTGCCTTTATGGACCCTTTCTGAAAAAAGGGTGCCTCTAAGGACACTTTCTGAAAGAAAGGGTGCTTTCATATACCTTTTCTGAAAGCCAGAGTGCTTCTATGGACCCATTATGAAAGAAAGGGTGCCTCTAAAGACCCTTTCTGAAAGCAAGGGTGCTTCTAAAGACCCTTTCTGAAAGCAAGGGTGCTTCTAACGACCCTTTCTGAAAGCAAGGGAGCTTCTAAAGACCCTTCGTAAAAAAATGAGTGCTTCCATAGACACTTTCTAAAAAAAGGGTGCTTCTCCGGCCACTTTCTGAAAGAAAGGGTGCTTCTACGGCCACTTTCTGAAAGAAAGGGTGCTTCTACGGCCACTTTATGAGAGAAAGGGTGCTTCTACGGCCACTTTCTGAAAGAAGGTTTATGAAGGTTGCTTCTGCAAACCTTTTCTGAAAATAGGTGCTTCTATATACCCTTCATGAAAGAAACGGGTTTTCCATAGATCCTTCATTAAAAAAAAGTGTTTCTATAGAGACATTCTACAGAACCATTTCTATAGACCCTTTCTGAAAAAGCGGTGGCTTCTATAGAGCCCTTCTGAAAGAAACGGTACCTCTATAGAAACTTTCTGAAGAAAGGGTGCCTCTATGGACCCTTTCTGAAAGAAGTGTGGCTTCTATAGACCCTTTCTGAAAGAACGGGTGCTTCTATAGACACTTTCAGAAAGAAAGGGTGTTTCTATAGACCCTTTCTGAAAGGAAGGGCGCTTCTATAGCCCCATTCTGAAAAAGGTGACTAATATAGAGCCTTTCTGAAAGAAAGGGTGCTTCTATAGACACTTTCAGAAAGAAAGGGTGTTTCTATAGACACTTTCTGAAAGAAAGGTTGCTCCTACGGACACTTTCTGAAAGAAAGGGTGCTCCTATAGAAACTTTCTGAAAGAAAGGGTGCTCCTGTAGAAACTTTCTGAAAGAAAGGGTGCTCCTATAGAAACTTTCTGAAAGAAAGGGTGCTCCTATAGAAACTTTCTGAAAGAAAGGGTGCTTCCATAGACCCTTTCTTAAAGAAAGGGTGCTTCCATAGACCCCTCCTTAAAGAAAGGGTGCTTCCATAGACCCTTTCTTAAAGAAAGGGTGCTTCCATAGACCCTTCCTTAAAGAAAGGGTACTTCCATAGACCCTTCCTTAAAGAAAGGGGGCTTCCATAGACCCTTCCTTAAAGAAAGGGGGCTTCCATAGACCCTTCCTTAAAGAAAGGGTACTTCCATAGACCCTTCCTTAAAGAAAGGGGGCTTCCATAGACCCTCCCTTAAAAAAAGGGTGCTTCCATAGACCCTTCCTTAAAGAAAGGGTGCTTCCATAGACCCTTTCTAAAAGAAAGGGTGCTTCCATAGACCCTTTCTAAAAGAGAGGGTGCTTCCATAGACCCTTCCTTAAAGAAAGGGTGCTTCCATAGACCCTTCCTTAAAGAAAGGGTGCTTCCATATACCCTTTTTTAAAGAAAGGGTGCTTCCATAGACCCTTTCTAAAAGAGAGGGTGCTTCCATAGACCCTTCCTTAAAAAAAGGGTGCTTCCATAGACCCTTCCTTAAAGAAAGGGTGCTTCCATAGACCCTTTCTAAAAGAAAGGGTGCTTCCATAGACCCTTCCTTAAAGAAAGGGTGCTTCCATAGACCCTTTCTAAAAGAAAGGGTGCTTCCATAGACCCTTCCTTAAAGAAAGGGTGCTTCCATAGACCCTTTCTAAAAGAAAGGGTGCTTCCATAGACCCTTTCTAAAAGAAAAGGTGCTTCCATAGGCCCTTTCTAAAAGAAATGGTGCTTCCATAGGCCCTTTCTAAAAGAAAGGGTGCTTCCATAGACCCTTCCTTAAAGAAAGGAGCTTCCATAGAGCCTTTCTTAAAGAAAGGGTGCTTCCATAGACCCTTCCTTAAAAAAGGGTGCTTCCATAGACCCTTCCTTAAAGAAAGGGTGCTTCCATAGTCCCTTTCTAAAAGAAAGGTACTTCCATAGACCCTTCCTTAAAGAAAGGGTGCTTCCATAGACCCTTTCTAAAAGAAAGGGTGCTTCCATAGACCCTTCCTTAAAGAAAGGGTGCTTCCATAGACCCTTTCTTAAAGAAAGGGTGCTTCCATAGACCCTTCCTTAAAGAAAGGGTGCTTCCATAGACCCTTCCTTAAAGAAAGGGTGCTTCCATAGACCCTTTCTTAAAGAAAGGGTGCTTCCATAGACCCTTTCTTAAAGAAAGGGTGCTTCCATAGACCCTTCCTTAAAGAAAGGGTGCTTCCATAGACCCTATCTAAGAGAAAAGGTGCTTCCATAGATCCTTTCTAAAAGAAAGGGTGCTTCCATAGATCCTTTCCAAAAGAAAGGGTGCTTCCATAGATCCTTTCCAAAAGAAAGGGTTCTTCCATAGACCCTTTTTTAAAAGAAAGGGTGCTTCCCTAGACCCTTTCTAAAAGAAAGGGTGCTTCCATAGACCCTTTCTAAAAGAAAGGGTGCTTCCATAGACCCTTTCTAAAAGAAAGGGTGCTTCCATAGACCCTTTCTAAAAGAAATTTTATATATGACATAATTATTATGCTCCATCAGCACAGCTGACTGATACTTTCTTACTTGTTTCTCCTACCTTTATATTTCGCTAAAATTTCAATTGCCCTTCAGTTCGGAATATGCTGACATTCTTTACAGGCTACAAATTTTGTGTGGGAGTTTGTTATTATGGCATTTCAACAATACACCATCACCACAACCACAACAACAATAAAAGTTCAGTCAAGTGATTGTGCATCCGGAGCATCATAGAGTAGTAGCAAACAGTACTTGAAACAAGTGGCATGACCCTATGAGTACCAAAGGTATCGTTTCACCTATTCAATCTTTGTGGGATTGACATTAACACACTGTGGATGCCGTGCAGTTTCTCTATCTCTCTTTTTCACTTGCTCACATTCGCTACTGACAATTCAGTTTGAAAAGAGGGACTCATTGTATGGCAATTGTCGGATTGAATGTCAACCACAGTTGTTCAAACAGAATTATTATATTTCAAGATGCGAAATGGAATAAAATACTGATACGGATTAAAGTTCCGGTTGGATTTTTGTTTTAAAAATTTGAAAACTTTAATTTAGCCAATGCGTGGTTGAAGTTAATTTGAAAATAGGACCGTAATGCGGATTGCAATTAGAATGGTTGGTTGTAGGACAAGACGCCAAATTTAGTGACGTATGTATAAAACAAGTTTTCTATGCAGGTAAGCCTGGGTCGGAGTTTCTACAACTATTACCCTTGGTGTTGTCCACGTGTATGGAATCCTCTTTACCTTGCAACCATCTTCACTTTCAACTTTTTCCCAATTGTTCGTTGTACGCCCGGCTTCAAATGTAACCTTCGCTTGCCATTGCTTAGAACTATCCTCAGTTAATCTTACATTATGTCCACCTCCACCGACGCCTCAACTCTTCAAGAGTGGGTAGTGACATTTTTCTGCTTGTGTTATTTTCCTATTTTTTTTTCTCTTCTTTCCTGTAAATAAATGTCAAACCTAATGACATTTCTGTTCCGCTTCGCATATCACAAAACCGACGACACACGACAAACAGGGACATTAACTGTGCTGCCTGCTTCCTCTGAAAACGAGCCGAGACGAGAAGTTAAGACAAAAGGAATCCAACACAACAACAACAATGAAAATGACAAACATGCAATACTTTGTTGACGTTGTCACGTTTTGTCTTTTACAGAAAGTTGAAGCCTTAAACTGTTGCTGTTGGTGTTCTTCAATGTTGGGATAAGTTATAGTCTGTTCCTATGGCAACAATGTGTGCGGTAAGTTGGCAACTAAATAGCAATGTTGTTGTTATGTGTTGGTAGCTGAAAACCGGCAAAATTATTGTCGGGTGGTATTTACACGTGGTTTGCTAATTAACCTTGGTATGCTGAGTCATGGAAGGGAGATTTAGATGTACTTTTAACTAGGAAGGATAGTCCATCTATTGATTGGTATGAATGATTTCTTTGCATTTGAGACCGAGAGAGCAATTTATCTTCATTCGTAAGATAATTTATCTATGAAAATAGCACAATGCAGGTAATGGACACAGTTCTAAGTTATCTCACAATATTAGAACAACTTAGGACAACGTGGATAATTTAACTACCATACTAAAACAACTTGGACATTTATTTACCATATTAGGGAAACGCGGATAATTTATCTAAAATATTAGGACAAAGTGGTTAATTTATCAACATTATTAGGACAAGATGGATAATATGTCTACAATATTAGGACAAGGTGGTTAATTTATCTACACTATAGGACAACATAAAAGATACCAAGGAACGGTCCTGACCGGCTTTAACATGGCAAAGTCCAGGATTTATCTTGGTCCCTCTTTCGTCTCAAGTGGACATTGACCTCCCGTGGTGTCACCTGGGGTAGCTGCCTTTAACACCCGTTAAAGGTAGTGAGCTAAAATGTTCCGCGCGTTCACCCATAAGAACGGTAAAAACTTGGGTTTGGGCACAGGGTTAGTAACCCTACCCTAGAAAAAGCAGCCTACTATGAAAAAACAAAAGAAAAGGAAAACAAATCCCTCTAAAGTTGACGACCCACGCAAGCTATCGTTTTAAGGACCATGATCTGCGAATCTCCACCTGGAATGTTCGCACTCTTTATAGAGAAGGTGCAGTTTACGCATTGGCAGATGTACTTGAAAAGTACAAGGCCGGCATTACTGCCATACAGGAAATACGATGGAATGGGAAAGACGTCACAACAACATCTAAAGGTGACGCACTGTGTTATAGCTGCCATGACATAAAGCATGAATTTGGTTGCGGATTTGTAGTTGGTCGGAGGTAAAAACACCTGGTCTCCAGCTTCACACCAGTGAATGAAAGACTTGCTACAATTCGAATAAAAGCAAAATTCTTCAACATCAGCTTTATTTGCACTCATGCTCCCACTGAAGACAAGGACGAACTGACCGAAGATAGATTTTATACGCGCTTAGAAGAAACATATGACCGGTGTCCTGCCCATGACATTAAAATTATTCTAGGCGATTTTAATGCCAAAATTGGAAAGGAAAATATCTTTGGTCCAACAGTCGGAAAATTCAGTCTCCACAGTGAAACATCTGACAATGGTATGAGGCTGATAGACTTTGCAGCTGCAAAAAACATGGTAGATAGCAGTACCAGATTTAATCATCTCGATATTCATAAGGGCACCTGGCTGTCTCCAGATCAGAAAACAAGAAATCAAATTGATCATGTTGTGATAGATAGAAGACATGCATCAAGCGTGTTGGATGTACGATCGTTCCGAGGTGCAAACATAGACTCGGACCACTACTTTGTTGCAGCAAAGGTACGCACCCGCTTAAACGTAGCAAACAAAGTACGAACAGACAAAACACGAAAGTTAGACATCGGTAAGCTGCAATCCCAACAGATAGCCACAGCATATTCCACTCACCTAGCCCAATTGCTTAATCAAAGCACTCCTCATCCCGATAACATACCAGCGCTATGGCAAAGTATTGCCCACTCCATGCAAACAGCCGCAAAATCCATACTTGGATACCAGAGACCTCCACCAAGGAAACCATGGTATGATCAGGAGTGTCGTGCTGCTACCGAAGACAAAAATGCGGCATATAGCGCTACTTTACAATCCGTAGCAACGCGTAGCGCACGAGAGAGATACCGGAAGAAAAGGAGAGAGGAGAAACGTCTTTTCCGCAGGAAAAAGAGAGAGATGGAAAAGCGGGAGTGCGAAAAAATTGAGATGTACAGGAGCCAGAATGAAGTCCGAAAATTCTGCCAAAGGGTCAAGCATCAAACTGATGGCTTTGGTACAGGCACGTCCTCCTGTAGAGACCAGCAAGGTAATTTGGTAACTGATACAGATAGTGTGCTCAGGATATGGAAAGAACATTTTTCAAAACTGTTGGCATCCAATAGCAGCGAAGACGACGAAGATACCACAGACCCAATCCCAGAAGATGGTATTGAATGTATACCGCCCAGCCAAGATGAGGTAAAGACAGCAATAAATCGGCTGAAGAATAATAAGGCAGCAGGAGCCGATGGCTTACCAGCCGAGCTGTTCAAAACCGGAGACGACACGCTGATAACGAGTACCCGACGATTGGAACCTGAGTATCCTATGCCCCGTCCACAAGAAGGGAGATAAGACTGTATGCTCTAACTATAGGGGCATAAGTCTACTCCTTATTGCCTACAAGATCGTGTCAGGGATATTGTGCGAACGACTAAAGCCTATGGTCAACGAGATAATTGGACCATACCAATGCGGCTTTAGACCTGGCAAGTCCACCATTGACAAGATATTTACCCTGCGGCAAATCCTGGAGAAGACCCAAGAGATGCAGATCGACACCTACCACCATCTTGTCGATTATAAAGCAGCCTTCGACAGCCCGCTGCGTTCAAAGGTATTCCAAGCCATGTCTGAATTTGGTATCCCCGCAAAGCTCATCCGATTTTGTAAAATGACTTTAACTGACACAAGGTCCTTAGTTAAAATAGGAAAGAACCTCTCCGAAGAGTTTGGTACCAAAAGAGGTTTCAGACAATGAGACAGCATTTCGTGTGATCTCTTCAACATCCTGCTGGAAAAGGTTATACGAGAGGCAAACGTCATATCATAAATACGGACCGCTTGGCGGTGCACGCAGAATTGGCAGGCCAAGGAATAGACGGTGCAAACAAGTGGATGAAGAGATGAAAAGGCGCGGTATTCCAAAGTGCGAAGCAACAAATAGAGAGAATGGAGATCTTTTCTTAGTTCGGCCAATGGAACAAATGTTCTGTAATGGGTCAGCTAAGTTAGTAAATATAGGACAACATGGATAATTTATCTTCTATTATAGAACAACTTAAATAATTTATCTACCACTTTTTGACAACGTAAATAATTTATCTACTAATTTAGAACAAAATGGATCATTTATCTATAATAAAAAATAACGTGGATAATTTATCTAGAATCTAAAACAATGTGTATCTACCATAATAGGACAACGTTGATGATTTATCTACCACTTTAGGACATCGTGGATAATTTACGTACCATAGTATTGTAATGTGGATAATTTGTACCTACCATATTAGGACAAGTTGGATAAATTATCAACCATGTAAGGACAACAGGAATAAATTTAATCTACCATATTAGGAAGGTGTAAATAATTTATCTACAATGTAGAACAACGGTAACAGTGATTTATCTACACTATAGGACAACGTGGATGGCTCTCACGGTAACACCCAAGCAAGTACTGCAACGAACGCATCTCATTATGTTGCTTTACTGGAAGAATCTTTGCCTTTTCATGTAGATGGACCACTGAAGACTTGAGGAGGCACCCTGTTGCTGTTCTCAGGTCGGCATTCTGACAGGTTTGAATCTTTTCCCAATTCGTATCACATAATCTCGGGGACCAAACTGGAGCCGCATAGCTTACCACAGACCGACCTATCGCGTTACATGTGGTCAACAAGGTTTCTTTATCTGCACCCCAAGTGCTGCCGGCTGGGGACTTGAAGACCTCGTTCCTGCTTTTCAGTTTGTCGCAGATAGCTGTGGCGTGTGCGCATGACCTGATTGTGGTCGGAATTCTGCTACCGTCTACCATGACATTCAACTCTCGCCTAAACTGCGCTGTCCATGTGGTGAACAGAGTGGCTGTATATTTTGTGGCGGAAATCTGCATATTCCTCGAGTGGAAAAATGTGGTAAGATCGGTTAAATAGGTGTTCAGTCTCTCACAGGTGCCATCAGGGAAGGTACCTGACGCCAGGATCGTGCAATCATCAGCATACGTTACGATCTCGATGCCGTCTGGAGGGGGCGGAATACAGGAGAGGTAGAGGTTAAACAGTTCCGGAGATATCACCACACCTTGGGGAACTCCCTGTTTCACTCTACGGGGTTTGGACTTCTTGTTTGTACGTGGATAACTTATCTACCACTTTATGACAATGTGATAATTTATCTACCACATTATGACACCGTGGATAATTTATCTACCCTATTAGGGGAACTTGGATAATTTATCTACCATATTAGGCAATTGGGCAACTCATCTACCATATTATGCCAACGTGGATAATTTATCTACCAATTTAAGACAACGTGGATAAATATCTACAATTTGGGGATAACTTAGATAATTTATATAAAAATATAGACCAACGTGAGTAATTTATCTACCAATTTAGGACAACTTGCATAATTCATCTACCATATTTGGACAGCGTGAATAATTCAGTTACCTTATTCGGAGAGCTAGAATAATGTATCTAAAAAATTATGACAAGTGAATAATTTATCTAACATTTTAGGACGTTGTGGATAATTTATCTATAATATAGGACAACGTGGACAACTTATCTTCCATATTAAGATATGGTAGATAATTTATATACATAAAAAGACAATGTGGATTATTTATATATCATTTTAGTATAACGTTATTAATTTTCTACTTTATTAGGAAAACATGGATATATCTACAATAAAGGATAACGTGGATAAATTATCTTCCATATTGGGACAAACTTTGATAACACTGTACAACAAAATCGAACTTTTTTTAAAATTACAAGAAACCCCACACAGATTATGAAAAAGGACCGAAAAAAAGAAGACACGTGTATCGGCGTTTTGAAAGTTTACGTCGGGAAGTAACCTAAATAGGCGTGGCTAGTTCCTCCCATTTCTACAGATTTTGAAATATTCGACATCAGATTCCTTGGAATCCTTGCATTTTAGGTATAAAGTGTCTTTGGCAATATTACTGACAACAATGCGGGGAATCTTCCTATGAAAAAATTAACCCTCATGCGAGTCACTAAGGGGGTCTTTTTGGTCCCTTCTTTCAAAAACGTTTAAAAACTCCTTTAAAATGTGATCGTATTACACGTATGTCAGTTTCTAGGGTTAATTCATGAATAAACTCGAAAAAAGAAAAAAAAAACAAATTTATTCAAAAAATATTTAGGTGTTTTGTTGGCAAATTTGATGTATATATTTTCTTGATATATATTGCAAACACATATTTCATTTATTTGGCGACTTATATTGAAATTTGATGGAGATTATTTTTGTTATTGACGTTTTCTATCTAGAATGAAGTTTTGTGGTACAAAACTTAATAAATTTAGATAAAGTACAACATTAACCCTTAAACGTGATTTTACTTTTGGCAGATTCCTGTCGTTTAAGGACGATTTAGTGTTTTAGTGTATTCGGGGACCTATAGTAAAATTTTATGACAAATAATTTTGTAGAATATTTTGATCTGATACGATCACATTTTAAAGGAGTTATTAAACGTTTTTGAAAAAAGGGACCACAAACATCCCTTTAGTGACTCGCATGAGGGTTAATTTTTTCAAAAAAAGATACCCCGCATTGTTGTCAGTAATATTGCCAAAGCCACTTTATACCTAAAATGCAAGGATTCCAAGAATCTGATGTCGAATATTTCAAAACCTGTAGAAATGGGTGGAACTTGCCACGCCTATTTAGGTTACTTCCTAACACGTGTCTTCTTTTTTCGGTCCTCTTTCATAATCTGGTCGAATTATATTGTAATTATTGTTTCTGTTGTACAGTGTAATTTATCTACCATATTAGGAAAACGTGGATAAATTATCAACAAAATTAGGACAACGTGGATAATTTATCTACAACATTAGGACAATGTGGATAATTTATCTACAATATATGACAACGTGGACAATTTTTTTACCATACTGGGGCAAGGTGGATAATGTATCTACAATATTTGGACAACGTGGATAATTTATCCGATAAAAGACACTTATTAGGTCTTCGAGACCTGAAGTTTTCTCAAAATAGAAGACCTTTTTGAGGTTTTGTAGAGCAAGAATACCTACAAAGATCTTCTAGAGATTGAAGACTTTTAGGAAGGCTCCTAGTGTCAAAATACCTTTATGAGTTTTTCTAGATACTGAAGACCTTTTTGAGGACTTCTAGAGATTTAAGACATTTATGAGGGCTGTGAGAGATAGAACACATTTATGGGGTCCCTTAGAGACGGCATACTTTTATGATGTTTTGTAGATAGAGAAGATTCTTATGAAGTCTTCTAATGAGGAAAGACCTTTATGAGGTCTTCTAGAGACAGAAAATCTTTTTGAGGTCTTCTAGAGATAAAAAGCTTTAATAAGGTCTCCTAGAGATAGTAGAACTTTATGAGGCATTCATAAAGGCCTTCTAGAGATGAAATGCCTTACGAAATTTTATAAAGTTATGAGGTCTTCTAGAGAGAGAAGACCTATATGAGGTCTTCTAGAGATGGAAGACTTTTATTAGGTCTCCTAGGAATAGAAAACCTTTATGAGGGTTTCTAGAAATAGAAGTCCTGTATGAAGGTCTTCTAGAAATAGAAGACATATATGAAAGTCTTCCACACACCCTTTACTCGTTATTTTAAAGATAATAATTTTCTGAAGTCTTTTAGAGAGAGAGAGAGAACTTTATAAGGTCTTCTAAAGACAGAAGACCTTTATGAGGTCTTGTAGAACTAGGACACCTTTATTAGGTCTTCTAGTGATGGAAGACCATTACAAGGTCTCCTGGGAAAAAAAACCTTTCTGAGGTCTCCTAGCGGTAGGAGACTTCATGAGGTCTTCTAGAGAGAGAAGACCTTTATGAGGTTTTCTAGAAATAGAAAGCCTTTTAGAGGTCTTTTAGAAATTGAAGACTTTTATGAATACTTCTATAGATAGAAGAACTTTTTGAAGGTGTTCTTGATATCTAATAAAGGTCTTCTATATCTAGAAACTTTTGTGAGGACTTCTATCAGGTTTTCTGGAGACGGAAGGTCATTATGAGAAACCCTCTTCTAGAGATAGATGGCCTTTATGAGACCTCTAAAAGAAAAAAAGAATGTAAGCCCTTATTAGGCATTCTATACCTGAGGTCTTCTAGAGATTGAAGACATACATATATAAGGGTTTTTTTTTTAAGATATAAGTCCTTTATGAGGTCTTCTAGATGCAGAAAGCCTTTATAAGGTCTTCATAGGGGAGAGAAGGCCTCTTTGCGGTCTTCAAGATCATAGGTACTGTAAAGAAAGATGACCTATTTGTGCTCTCCTAAAAATATAATACCTTTATGAAGTCTTCTCAATAAAGATGACCTTTATGAGGCCGAAAGAGGTGAATAGGCCTTAGTCCCAGCAGCGAGAAAGCCACTATCGCAGGATTGTGGTGATTAGACTGGTCTATCATTGTAATAGTTGTGTTACATTCTCCCTATCGTGCCTAACATATCACGCACTGGCCGATCAGTTCCAACTAAAGCTGGTAAAGTAGTATAAACTACGAAGTCCGGTTGCAGACTTTTGTCTGGCAAAAGATAGACGTCATCCTCTAACAAGGGGCAAGATAAACCCCCAGAGTGGATCTTCAAATTGGTGGCTCCAAGATAGAAATGGGGGCTCTGGGGAGGCCGACGTATGATATCGCTGCAACCGTGCAATGGTGCACCATGTTTAAATTCGTCAATGCGGGAAACGTCTAAAATCTCTTGAAAAAAACTTCCCGCCTACTTTCGCAAAAATAAATGCCATAGTAAACATTATTTTTTTCCAAGAGGGCTACAGCCGTACACATTTCCGCCCATTTTTATTCTATTAGATCAATACCAGAAGATTTAGAACACATAACTTTATATTCATTTATATCTTGACCTGACAGATGTAGTATTTTGGAACCAGAGTAAATGGAGCGAAATCTTACTGAAATGGCCTATAGGCCATTACTGCACCTGCTTCGATCCGATTAAAACTTAGGAAGTCTTTAAGAGTGCTCTCAGTTCTATCCCCGTCAAGTTGCATGTGAAGATCTAGGCTTGTCCGGTTTTTTAAGGGTCAAAAGGATCGAGTGTCAACGCTCGCTTGGTCTCCTTGATTGCATAGACTAATATGAGAAGGCGAAATTTCTTGATATAACTTGCAAATTGTGGGATATAAGACAAATCATTGGCGACCCTTTAAATGTGATTAAAGTTTACCCTGAGAACGCAAAACTATTCTAGAAGTTGGTTTTACAGACCTAATGCTATAAACTTCAGTTGAAATTTCACATACGGGTTTTTGCCATATGGCTACATCCTTCCTTTCCTCCTGCTCTTCCTCCACACTTTATACTCTGAACTGATCCCAAACATACCTTTACCAAAAACAAACCATAATTAATCGAATTTTGGGCTAATGACGCAATTTGCCATATTCCTTCTTCTCTGGCTTATTAGTGGTTAAAACACACACTTTTCTACATTCATCCATGCCCAATTCACACTTAACATACATACATACATATGTATGTACATACACTTGATTACGTGCATTTCTCCTGTTGAGTAGCTGTCTTATGCAGCCAAGGACCAAGTATTCATCCAACCTTATAGCCTATAGCCAGCCGGTCGTCGGGTGGAGCACAATTATGTATTGGCATACTTGGCAAAACTGGAAAATAACCTTTTAATGATGCCAATAAGGTGTAATAAAATATCTCCATTTATGTCTAGCTATGCGTGCGGATGTTTACATCTGCGTACATACATACATATGGACGAGTATGTGCGTGTGTAAATGCTTAAGGTGGGAATGTCTTGCCAAATATGTGCGAGCCGGCGTTGCGTGTGTGCTGTCGACTGATATTTACAGGTATCTTCTTGGTTATGTCATGATATCCATGTCAATGTTATTTACAAGTCATTGATATTTACGTTGTGACTGCCAGACGACGCTATGTGTAAAACGTTTGTCTGACCTGGCAAAAGCATTTTACACATCATATGGCCACAATGTATTGCAAAATTGCGAAAAAAAGTACTCAAGAAAATTGAAGATGCTGCTGGATTCACTTTAGCTAAGGGCACAATGTAGGAGTTGATGTGCGTCCGTCCGTCCACTGGCCTGTCTGTCTGTCGCTTTAATGTTCATAATGGAGCGCATACTTTTAATTAGCCTTTACAGATCGATAATGTCAATTTTCATTAGATGGAAAATGAAATTTATAAAATCGCTTTTTGTTGCAGGATGTAGTACATGGAAGGATGGAGATTTTAAATTTTAATAAAGAAAACCTAGAAGAAGAATCAGAGATGTCTCTATAAATGAAACATTGTTATAGTTTAAGTTACATACATGCATATATTGGGTAAAAGGTACATCTACATAGAAGTGCAGACAAATTTGTCAATTTCTTTATAGACGCCTTTATAGACCTTTTCCGAAAGAAAGGGGCTTCTATAGACCCTTTCTGAAAGAAAGGATGCTTCTATAGGTCATTTCCGAATGAAAAGGTGCTTCTATAGTCCTCTCTAAAAGAAAGGATACTTCTAAAGAAAATTTCCGAAAGAAAAGACGCTTCTAGAGGCCCCTTTTTGAAAGAAAGGGTGCTTCTATAGACCCATTTCTGAAAGAAATAGTGCTTTTGTAGACCCCTTTCTGAAGGAAATTGTGCTTCTATAGACCCTTCCAAAGAAAGGGTGATTCTACACACCCTTCCAAAGAAAACGTACTTCTATAGACCCTTCCAAAGAAAGGGTGATTCTACACACCCTTCCAAAGAGAACGTGCTTCTATAGACCCTCCAAAAAAGAACGTGCCCTTTCTGAAAGAAATGCTGCTTCTATAAACCCTTTCCGAAAGAAAGCATGCTTCTATAGACACTTCCAAATAAAAGGTGCTTCTATAGAGCCTTCCAAAGAAAACATACTTCAATAGACCTTTCCAAAGAAAATGTACTTTTATAGATTTTTTCAAAGAACATGTGCTTCTATAGACACTTCCAAAGAAAATATGCCTCTATAGACCCTCTTTCCGACACCTTTCTGAAAGAAAGGCTGCTCCTATAGACCCCTTTCTGAAAAAGAAAACGTGCTTTTATAGAGCCTCCCAAAGAGATCGTGTTTCTGTAGAACCTTCCAAAGGAAACGTGCTTCTTCTATGGACCCTTCCAAGGAAAACGGGCTTCTACAGACCCTTCCAAAGAAAACGTGCTTCAACAGGCCCAAGGGTATTTCTATAGACCACTTCGAAAAAAGAGGTTACTTCTATAAACCCTTTCTGAATGAAAGGGTTTTTCTATAGACCCTTTCTGAATAAAAGGGTGTTTCTATAAATCCATTCTGAAAGAAAGGGTGCTTCTATAGACCCTTTCTGAAAGAGAGGTAGGCTGTTTCAAAGAAAACGTGCTTCTATAGACCCTTCCAAAGAAAACGTGCTTCTATAGACCCTCTCAAAGAGAACGTGCCCTTTCTGAAAGAAAGGCTGCTTCTATAGACCCTTCCAAAGAAAACGTTCTTCTATAGACCCTCCCAAAGAGAACGTGTCCTTTCTGAAAGTAAGACTGCTTCTGTAGACACCTTTCTGAAAGAAGGTCTGCTTCTATAGACCCTTCCAAAGAAAACGTGCTTCTATAGACCCTTCCAAAGAAATCGTTCGTCTATAGACCCTCCCAAAGAGAACGTGCCCTTTCTGAAAGTAAGACTGCTTCTGTAGACACCTTTCTGAAAAAAGGTCTGCTTCTATGGACCCTTCCAAAGAAAACGTGCTTCTATAGACCCTTCCAAAGAAGACGTTCTTCTATAGACCCTCCCGAAGAGAACATGCCATTTCTGAAAGTAAGACTGCTTCTGTACAAACCTTTCTGAAATAAGGTCTGCTTCTATAGACCCTTCCAAAGAAAACGTGCTTCTATAGACCCTTCCAAGGAAAACGTGCTTCTACAGGCCCAAGGGTACTTCTATAGACCCCTTCGAAAAAAGAGGTTACTTCTATATGGTTACTTCTATATTCAATGGACCATTCCTAAAAAAAGGGTACTTCTATAGACCTTTTCTGATAGAAATGGTGCTTCTATAGACTCTTTTCCAAAAGAAAGGGTGATTCTTCTGAACTGTCATTGTTAAGAAAAATTGTACCCTATCTTTTTTACGAACAGTCTGTGCAAATATCAACCTATTTCAATAGGTAAGGTTTCACAAACAGCGACCACTTCATTCTGAGAGATAACGAATTTAAAAAGGTAATGAATTGAAGATGAAGAATTTTCCGTAATATTTATGTTTTCTGCTGCCACATTAGAAATGCTAGGCATTCACGGTGCGCCTTAACTAATTTTAAATAAAAGGTGCTTACACCAGGGAAGTTTTTGCGGATTCTGAAACTACAATGTTCATAGATGAGAAAAATCAAAAAACGAAAAAAATCGGCGGACGGATTTTCAAAAAAATCGCGGTCAAAGTTCAAATTCTTGGGGCTTTATTATCTTTTCACGATTTTTCTCGGAAACCGCAAGCCCTATCGAAATGTGATTAGAGCAAATGTTGTAGCAGTGAACATTTGGGATTAATGTTATTTTTGTCGGTTTTACCATTTTTGAGATATAGAAGTTCAAATTAGGACTGTCTCCAATGCTTGGGATACCACGCACACATATGTTCAACATTTTTGTGTGGTTAAGGGTCTGGTCGAGGATCCTTTGGAAATTTTTTCCGAAGGTTTTCCTAGTGGTCCTGTTTACAGCGATATTATATTACGTAAAAAATCCATATCTATCGATATCCCCGCAAATTTTTGAGCTTTATCCTATCCCTATTTTTGTCGGTTCATAATTTTTTTTTTTTTTTTTTTTTTTTTGTAAAGTCACGGTGCTCTTGAAGCAAATTTAAATGGAAGGTGCTAGCACCTGGAAAGTTTTTGCAGATTCTGAAACTACAATGTTCATAGATGAGAAAAATCAAAAAACAAAAAAAAATCGCCGGACTGATTTTCAAATAAATCGCGGTCAGAGTTCAAATTTTTAGGGCTTTATAATGTTTTCACCATTTTGCTCGGAAACCGCAAGCCCTATCGAAATGTGATTAGAGCAAATGTTGTAGCAGTGAACATTTGGGATTAATGTTATTTTTGTCGGTTTTACCATTTTTGAGATATAGAAGTTCAAATTGGGACTGTATCGTGAAGGGTGCACCTTAACTAACTTTATATGAAACCCGCTTACACCTGGGAAGTTTTTGCGGATTCTGAAACAACAATATTCATAGATGAGAGAAATCCAAAAACAAGAAAAAATCGCAGGAGAGATTTTTAAATAAATCGCGGTGAAAGATCACATTTTAAGGTTTATTGTAGGTTTTCAGAATTTTTCTTGGAAACGGCAAGTCCTCTAGAAATAGGACTAAAGAAAATGTTATACACGATTTTCACTGCTACAACATTTTCTTTAGTCCTATTGCGAAACGACTTGCCGCTTCCAAGCAAAATCCTGAAAACCTACAATAAACCTAAAAATGTAAATTTTCACCGCGATTTATTTCAAAATACCTCCAGCGATTTTTCCTTGTTTTTAAAAACTTCCCAGGTGTAAGCGTTTTCATTTAAAGTTAGTTAAGGTGCACCCTTCATGACATTGTTTTATAAGGAGACGATACAGTCAGTGCATTGTCCCAATTTGAACTTCTATATCTAAAAAATGGAAAAACCTACGAAAATAACATTAAGGTCAATCTTATAGAGAAGGTGCTAGCACCTTCCATTTAAATTTGCTTCAAGAGCACCGTGACTTTACAAAAAAAAAACTTATGTATTTACGGGGGTTTCAAAATGTTGGGCGTATGAACCGACAAAAATAGGGATAGGATTAAAGCTCAAAAATTTGCGGGGATATCGATAGATATGGATTTTTTACGTAATATAATATCGCTGTAAACAGGACCACTAGGAAAACCTTCGGAAAAAAATGTCCAAAGGATCCTCGACCAGACCCTTAACCACACAAAAATGTTGAACATCTGTGTGGGTGGTATCCCAAGGATTGGACAGATAGGGCCCAAATTTGAACATAAACTAAGTTTCGACAATATTTAGAGATCCTAAGTTAGGACCAAATGGGTTGCTACGTGTATGACATTTTGCGCGTACAATTTTAGCGAAGATTTTCGAACTTTTGTGGGGGAAGTACCGAAAGGAATGGACCTATAAGCACCACCTTCGAATTTCATCTAATATTCGAAGAAATAAGTGTGGACGAACACAGTATTCGGTTCGAACTCTCCAGCCACTACATATGGTGCCATAGCGGTTTTTTTACAACTTTCGGGCTGTTTTCTCAAGAAATATCGACTTGCCCCTGAAAAAACGTTTACTATCGCAATTGAGGCAGCAAATGCAAGTTGCTTCAACAATTTCTCTGACATTCTTTATCATTTACAAACCCTTCTGATGAATCAGCTCGTCTCGAAAGAGAACAAGTAAAAAAAGCGATAAGTTCGGTCGGGCCGAACTTTTTATACCCTCCACCACAAATTTCAGCCATTTCGGTGGATTAATGTGGCCACAACCTTCAAAATACCGAAATTCGGAAGGTACCGTTCTATGGGGGCTATATGATGGCGTGGACCTATACCTACAAATTTCTGGGGGAAAGTTTTATACGCCTAAAGAAGACTAAATAGCAAATTTCAGCCATATCGGTGTGATAATGAGGCTAAAACGTTCAAAATATCGAAAATTGGGAGATATTGTATTATGGGGGCTATATGAACATTTGGACCTATATAAACATTTTATGGTAGAAATGTTTCTTAGCCTCTGGAAACACAAAATACAAAGTTACAACCGATTCTTTGGTCAAATGGGTCTAATACATTCAAAATACATTAAAATGACGCGTACTTTATAAGGGGTCTTATGTGGGGACTATACCAAAACGTGGACCTATATAACCCAACTTTGGTAGGAATGTTTTCTGGCCTCTGAAGACACAAAATACCAAATTACAACCAATTCTGTGGTCAAATGGGTCTAATACATTCAAAATATATTAAAATGACGCGTACTTTATATGGGGCCTTATATGGGGGCTATACCAAAACGTGGACCTATATAACCCAACTTTGGTAGGAACATTTTTTGCCCTCTGGAGACACAAAGTACCAAATTACAACCAATTCGGTGGTAAAATGGGCCAAATATCTTAAAAATTCCTTAAAACGACGACGCGTCACGCGTCATTTTGTATGGGGGCTATACGAAAGCGTGGACCTACATAGCCCGCTTTCAATACCAAAAGTCCTACGTAAATATAACATATTTTCCCAAAATTTCATCAACCTACGTCAATCCGTTCGGACGCTAGAGTGATTTCCACAGACGGACAGACGGACGGACATGGCTATATCGATGTAGAATTGCACGCTGATCAAAAATATATATACTTTGTGGGGTCTACAATGATTATTTCGAGTAGTTACAAACGTAGTGACAAACTTAATATACCCCCATCCTATGGTGGAGGGTATAATAACAAAATTAAAACATATAATCATCATCGCCTTAACAGGTAAACATAAATAAAGCAAGCCGAGCCTGGCTTAACAAAACGTTCCAAAACAAAAATTGCAACCAAATTGTTGTTGTTGTTGCGTTCTAAAAATAAACACATCCCAAAAAGTAGTACAGTTAAATGTGACTACATGTGGGAGACAATTGCAGCTGTGTGGAAATAAAGTCCACCCTGCAAAAAACTCGTAAATGAATAAGATTGTTAGAGTTGGCAATGCCATCTGCCTTAAAAAAATCCGGTGTATTGAATTCCTAATTGAAAATTTGCAATAAATTCAGTATATATAGAAGGAAAAATTTAGGGTAGAGACATAGTCAGATTGCCGCACAAAATACACCTGATAAGCGCTTCTCACCAAAGTGCGAAACATGTAGTGTAGTGGTTTGTGATGACAATTTCTCTGACATTCTTTTTCATTTACAACACCTTCTGATGAATCAGCTCGACTCGAAAGAGAAAAATTACAAAAAAAAAAAATCGAAATGATTAAAGCGAATGTATCCAAAATTTTGTGTGGGAGGTACCCGAAGCAGTAGACAACCTGATCTATATCTGGTAGATATATTAGGATGCGTTAAGTATAGACCAAATCGGTCACTCCCATCAAAATTATCGTGCGCACAATTTTTCCGAACATGTTTGAACTTTTGTGGGGGAGGTATCTGAAGGAGTGGACCGATATGGCTTATCTTCTAACTTAAACTAAGCCTGCACAACATATTGTAAATGCCACATTTTGGACCGAATCGGCAGATCCGTTCGAGAGTTATCTTGCGCTCCAACCACTACACACGGTGTCATAGGTTTTTTTTTTTTGCTTCTTTCGGGCCATTTTCTCAGGAAGTATGGACTTGCCCATGACGAAACTTGTACCGTCGAATGGGGAGCAGTGAATACAAGTTGCTACAACAAAAATCAAAGAGATTCGAGAGCAGGTCCTAAACTGAACTTTTCCGAAATTTTGTGTGGGAGGTACCCGAAGGAATCCATATTGGAACCTCATCTAAGTATGGTAGAAGTTTTACGATGTACAAAGTATGGACCAAATCGGTTACTCTCTTCAAGAATTATGGTGCTCACAAATTTTCCGAACATTTCCGAACTTTTGTGGGGGAGGTACTGGAAGAAGTGTAAAAAATAAGTATAAAAAATAAAATTATATCGAACATTGGTGGCGTCGTTTTTTATTGGGATAGCTAATACAATTTTGTTTTTCAAAATAGTCTGGCTTAATCCCATTGTTGTTGTTTTATTATTTTAAAACAACTAATTTATTAGTGGAAAAAGGTTGGCATTGTTCGCCAAGGGGTAAGGCAAGGAAGACTAGTTTCTATCCACGCCACTGGATCTCATCAGTTCCCTTGTTTCTTGTTTGTGGATATTCTCCACCGAAGTTATTTTTCAATAACTTCTTCAACAAGAAAGTTTTTATACCCAAACATCAATCGTCAGCTCGAAGTATAAAGGTGAACAAAGAAAAAACTTCAATGAGAAGTTTTTCTTTGGCAGCCTAACACAACTCCGACGAAAGTGTTTGCGAAACACACCAAACCTTTTCCCACTGCTATGTGTCGTCAAATTTCGATGAATGCACATAACAACAAGTGAGCAAAGGCTATAGTCGGGACCGGGCCGACCATGTGATACCCTACACCACAACCCCTGATCATAAGCTTTTCACTGGTAAATATTTATTTTAGGGAATATAATCCGACTACCACCAAACATAATATGCCTCTTTCTCTCTGGGACCCCCATAAGCAACCAAAATTTTAGTTGCAAAAAATGGAAGAAGTGGATGCATTACCGACTATTGCGGTATCTCCCTTGTTTGCCCACCTTCGCCAACCTGCTTTACACCAATGTAAAGGTAATATTTTCTTCTTCCATTGACAGGCATTGCCGTTACTAGAAACCGATATATTCACAAAGAATAAAACTTTGAATTTGTCTCGAAATGAGTTTTTCCCCATTCCGACCCCTAAATATTATCCGACTATCACAATAGGCATCTTCCTCTGTGGGGCCCCCACCTACCCCCAAAATTTCGTCACTATCCGATCAAAATTCCAACTTGTAGCGTGATTACAAAAAATGGAAAAATTGGATATATTACTGAATTTTGCAATATCTCGAATTGCTCACTTACGCCAACATACTTTGCATCAATATAAACGAGATCTTTTCTTCTTCCATTGACGGGTATTCCTTTTGGAATACTCCAGCCAGAAGCGGAGATATTCGCATAAGAAAAAAAAACGTTGACTTTTCTCCACATAAGCTTTTCGCTTATTCCGACTCCTGAATATTATCCGACCATCACCAAACTAAACAGGCTTCTTCCTCTGTGGGACCCGCATCAACTCCCAAAAAATTCGTGACGATCCGATCAAAATTGCGACCTGTAGCGTGATTACAAAAAAAAAACGGAAAATGGGATGCATTACCGACTATTGCGATATCTCTGTTGTTTGAGCAGCTACGACAACCTACTTTACATCATTGTAAAGGGGATATTTTCTACTTTCCTCGACAGGTTTTGCTTTTGATACGCCTCTTAAAGAAACGGATATATTGGCTTTGAAATAAAACCTTGACCTTTCTCCAAATAAGTGTTTGCCCATTCCGACCCCTGAACATTATCCGACCATCATCAAAATCAATAGGCTTCTTTCTCTTTGGGACCCCCATTAACCCCCAAAATGTCGTGACGATCCGATCAAAATTGCGATCGTTGTAAAGTTGATATTTTCTACTTTCCTTGCTAGGCTTTGCTTTTGATATACCTCTTAAATAAAAAGAGATATTGGCTTTTATATAAAATGTTGACTTTTCTCCGAATAAGTTTTTTGCCCATTCCGACCCCTAAATATTATCCGACCATCACCAAAATCAATAGGCTTCTTTCTCTGTGAGACCCCCATTAACCCTCAAAATTTTGTGACGATTCGATCAAAATTGGGGCCTGTAGCGTGATTTCCAAAAAAAGGATAAATGGGATGTATTAACGACTATTGCGATATCTTCGTTATTTGGTTACCTACGCCGACCTAGTTTGCATCATTGTAAAGACGGGATCTTCTACTTTCATAGTCAGGCTTTGTTTTTGGAAAGTTTCCAACCAAAGCTGTGATATTCGTCAATATAATTAAAATCGCAAAAATGAAAATTGGGGTTTTATTTACTAGTATTGTGATATCTTCGTTATTTGATCACCTACGAGCACCAAATTTACATCATTAGAAAGGTGATATTTTCTACTTTCATTGTCAGGTTTTGCTTTTGGTACACCCCATATAAAAGCTGAGATATTCGCTTTGGAAAAAAACTTTGTCTTTTTATCCACCTAAGTTTTTTGCCCTTTCCGACACCTTAATATTATCCGACCATCACCAAAATCAATAGGCTTCTTCCCCTCCGGGACCCCCATCAAAATCCAAAATTTCGTAACGATCCGATCAAAATTGCGACCTGTAGCGTGATTACAAGGTTTAGATGGAAAGACAGACGGACGGACGGACACACATAGCCAGATCGACTCAGCTCGTCGAGACATTCATTTTGGTATATATAAGTATGGGTCTACGACCATTATTTCGATGCGTTAAAAACTTTTTGGCCAAAACCAACTTATAATACCCTCCCCACATAGTGGTGTAGGGTATAAAAATGTAGTTGGTAGCTTGTCGCAGCCAACCATACAAACGGTGCCAGTATTTCTCAAATCGAACATTGGTGGCGTCGTTTTTTATTGGAATAGCTAATACAATTTTGTTTTTCAAAATAGTCTGGCTTAATCCTATTGTTGTTGTTTTATTTTAAAACAACTAATTTATTAGTGGAAAAAGGTTGGCATTATTCGCCAAGGGGTAAGGCAAGGAAGACTAGTTTCGATCCACGCCACTGGATCTCATCAGTTCCCTTGTTTCTTGTTTGTGGATATTCTCCACCGAAGTTATTTTCCAATAACTTCTTCAACAAGAAACTTTTTATACCCAAACATCAATCGTCAGCTCGAAGTATAAAGGTGAACAAAGAAAAAACTTCAATGAGAAGTTTTTATTTGGCAGCCTAACACAACTCCGACGAAAGTGTTTGCAAAACACGCCAAACCTTTTCCCACTGCTATGTGTCGTCAAATTTCGACGAATGCACATAACAAAAATGTAGTTGGTAGCTTGTTCGCCTTGGCGAACAATGCCAACATTTTTCCACTAATAAATTAGTTGTTTTAAAATAATAAAACAACAACAATGGGATTAAGCCAGACTATTTTGAAAAACAAACAAAAATAAAATTATATTTATGAAATCAAAATTGACTTGGTTCATTCTTCTAGAATAACTCGGCGTACTTTATTTGTATAATACTAGGGGACTCGGCGAACTTCGTCTGGCAGTTTGTTAGGTACAGAACTTGATGGCTTTGGTTTAAACTATTATTGCTATCACCTTGTTCAATGGCAAATATTTCTTTGTTTTGAACTGTTTAGGACGATCTTTGAAGCAGATACACATTAGACCAGGTATCGGCACTAACATAAACGCATTGTTTGCGGTCTCACGAATACATCTCTCTCTCGCTCTCTCCACAAACAGCGTGTGCGTTAATGCATTGCTAAAACTAGAAATCATTGAAACAAGCGACAGCTGAACCTTCTTCACTGACTTCTGAACGAAGACTGAGTGGTGGTTGTTCTGTTATTCTCATCAAGGGCACGTGTGCCCCTTTTTGCCGGATGCTGCATTAGACAATTGTACTTTCGACAATTGTCAGTTTGACGAAGAGAGAAGGTACTGAGAGGCAAAGTGTTTCTATTTTCCTCGACTCTCTCTCTCTCTCCTATAAACTGACAATAGCCACGAAAAAATTAGGAAACTATAAATCGGGACTAAGACATATTTTTTAAGCAATTAACACGTTTTGCGATGTAAATAAAAATATTTGGTAGAACGCCCGCCCCTATTCGTTTCATAATCGATGGTTTTCTGCAATTCTTGTTTTCACCGCTGAACACGATATTTCACTCAAGCAATTGATTACGAAGGAAGGAATGAGATCGTAGGAATTAGAATTTAATGCTGAATATAGTGCTTATTTAAATTTGCGTTTTAATCAATTAACCTATTTTGAGCAGAGGGATCCGATCGTTATCAGGTAACCACCTTCGTCTGCTTTTTTCTGACTTCTCTGTTAAAAGTGATATTCCGAATTCTACTTGCATTGCAAGTTCGGAATTAGATGCAATGACTCTGGTAACACGGACAAATGCGGCAATCCAGTACTTGGTACATTGATCCTTGTCAGCAGCGCTATTCTATTAGTAGTCGTTCTTTGTGTGTTTCGGATGCTTGAAGTCTTGTCACACTAACATGTGACTGTTGTTGATTACTTGGTCACCCTATATTTAATTTCGAGGTAAATAACATAGTCAAATTAATATCACAACCTAATTAACCACCGTGGTGAAATGGTATGCACACCCGCCTTGCACGCAGAATGTCGTGGGTTCGATTCCCCGGCTAGGCAACATCAAATTTTCAACGGAGGCAAAATACCCTTCAAATGGTGTTTTAGGACACGCCTTTCGGACTCGGCGATAAATAGTAGGTCCCATATCATTGAGCTAATAATGAATCCCTTGTACCGCCTGGGATGTTTGTGGAACAATTATATTACAATTAACGTTTAATAAGTATTTACCTACTTATGTCGCCCGATAAAGGATATTTTTCAGATAATTGTCCAAAAAAATCTCCAGTACCTCAGATTTCCTATTTTTTTTCTTTCCACTTTTGAATATCATCCTTTTTCGATGTACATACATACAGTGTACCAACAGTACCAGTGTACATTAGGGTTATAACTTTTTAGCAATTTTTGCAAATATCAAAAATACCACCGCATAGCCGTGTAGAGCATGAAAAACTACCATGAAATACGGTGTAATTTTTTCTCTATCGCGAAAAAAGATTCCGCACCAAATGCATTGAAGTTCAGTAATGCATTATTTAATTTTATTTGTTATACTGACATATACCCTTTTCGTAATAATTTATTAATAGTTTTAATGTAATTTAAAATCAATGTCCAACCATTCTTGACCAATTTGTTATCATATCGCGATATTTCAGAGCATTTTATGCACCTTCGACAATATTGAATTTTTTTGTTTTTATTTATAAAACCGCGAATTTTATGTTTATATTTATCGTACCTATCGGACAAGAGAATATGTGGTCATTTGCAACGAATACGAGAAAGTTACAGACTGATTTTAAGGACTTTGTCTGTGAGAATCGTATTTGTTTGCTATAAATGTTTATTCAAACAAAGCAAATTTAAATTTTTAAACAGAACAAATATCAAAAGCGCTTGTGTAATCGCAGTCGGTGCGGAACCTTTTTTCACCGAATCGAACTAAAACACGCGTTTTCGTTATCAAGGCAATATTCCGCACATGGTACTGGCGTGGTGTTTTTTGGTTATAGCCCTAGTGTACATATGTATGTATTTGCCCATTTATAATTGCCTTCCAGTTCTGCGGGAACTAAACTGATTGAATTCATACTCCTTTTCAGTGGAGACATCATTTTTTAGTATCATGACAGGATCTAAACAGTATCAATATATATCTGATACAGCTTAAATTTTATACCGCATAAATCGGAAGTTCATTTTTCGAAGATGTTTTTACTAACAGTTTAAAAGTATACCACAAAAAAAATGCCACAACCTCAGTTCCCATGAAATTACCTCGGGGCTCTTGATTTTTCAAATAACCCACCAATTTTGTGGATTTGTACCTTTTTCCTCAAAACTGTGGAAACCACTTTCGGCGTTACCATCTTCATCTTTTCAATCGGAATCTGACCAAAACCACCAGTAATCTTTACAAACTCTAAGCTAAGCCCTCTCCTTTTAACCATTTTTCGCTGTTAATTTCCTAAAATGACGCTTGAAAATAAATGAAAATCGATTTAATTGTGAATAAAAAATTCTATACAACTTTCAAAAAAAAAAAACAGAGGCGTACAATGGACCCTCACAGTTGGTGCACATACAATTTTCGCCAAAAACTGTCCAAATAAGTGTCAAAGTATATTCCAAACGCAAACCTCGATATAAATTTGTGGAAAAATTGACTTTTTTGAAAAAATATTTTTGCAAATTTTCGCGATTTTTAGGTTTTATCATTTTCTGCCATGAGACCATTCCGAATTGGTGCGAATTGTCAAAATCAAATCAAAATTCTTGAGTTATAAGCGTAGTAACTAACATCATTCTTTTTTATATATATAGATTTTGATAAATTAATGAATATCAGCGTTTTTTGAACACGATACGATTGGGGACACGGCACGGTTATGACTTTTTGCACCTTGCATATAAATATGTAAAATATTTTATTTTGATTTTCGGACCTCGTCAAAGGACATTTTGTTTTACTTATTCCGTTTCTAAAAATTTTATTTTTTTTCAATATTTTTAACCCCAAATGCCTCGGGACACAGTCTTTTTTCAATATTCATCCTTCTATATATCTAAGGTACATTTTTCTAATTGGTTGTTTGGATGAATTTTGATCAAACCGATCTGTCAAACCAAACCCCAGGAAAAATGTGTGAAAGAAATTTTACCTTCAAGGTTTTGATCTTTAGGGTGCAGTTTGATGGAAATTATGTGTTCACATTTTTTGTTCTCTAAGGCAAAAATTACAACTTTGCCTGCGGGAGTAAAACAAAATTTTTAGCAGTTTAGAAGAGACTGAGCCTAACAAAATTATCCCATTTGACATCAAAGCTTAAAATCTTTGGGGTCCCATAACCGCGAACGGGCAAGTGATAGAGAAAAACGCCGACACACGTGTCATCTTATCTTTGATCTTCCATCGATCTTCTGTGTCAGAATATAAAACACTACATACAGTGATATTAATGACACATTGTAAAACAAATGCTTATTAAATTGTCAGTTATGTTCTTCGTTTACAATATCCGGCAAATTGAATTATCTAATTACTTAGTTAATTAGAGTGTTGACAACATTATTCCTCTGGGCTTGGTTAAATGTTACACTGCAATACAAATTTCATACCGAAAGGTGTATTGAAATAAGTTCCAGAGTGTGGATCAATTATTCGCATGCCTGTCTTGTACTCAGATGTTTATGAATTCAAATTTCTGACATGCTAACATCAAATATGTATTTTAGCTGTAGTTCCCTGAGCAGTTAAGACATCACAAAAGTTCTTTGCAATAGCCGAGAACTCTCCACCCTTTTCATGAAGTTTGTAGCCCTGTGTGTACTGTACATACTTATACTAAATCACAATCCAATGGTATTGATACTTACTTTAAAAATTGCCTATCAAAATGGTGTTTCGAAAAGTTTTGAACGTATTTTGTCTACTTTATATTATCCCTTTAAATCACGCTAGACTCTATCAGTTCTTTTTCGCAAATGAAAATTTGTTTGACAAATGTTCCGACATTCCGGGAAATAATGGCATTCGTGATTTGTTCGATCTAACCGAATTCAACATAGAATATTCGGATGGAAATATTTATTTATCGGGTAACGCGACCATTGTTTGGGATGTGCAACCAGAGGATCGTATTGAAGTGAGTAGACCACCTTTCTGCCAAAAAAATCTAAGTTCAATAAGATTAAATGTTTTTGCCGACGACGACTAGTTACGCTGTGAAGTTTTCAAATACGAACGTGGCAATTGGCAGCCAACCATCTACAACCTGTTGTCGAACGATTTTTGTCGAGATCAATACAAAGAAGATTTAATTTGGTATCAGGTTTGGTCGAAATACATACCAACCGAAGAACGGTTATGTGTTAATCATAGGGGAGTAAGTATTGAAAGATTTTAAATCTCTTTGGAGAATACAATAACTTTTGTTTTTGTGTTCTCAGCTGACATATCATTACATTCCGTATTCGATGAACTTAATAAATGATGCTCCACTTATGCCTGAGGGCCGCCATAAACTTATGCTCACATTTACGGCTTATGAAAATGGCATTGCTAAGCGACCAAATTCAATATGTTTCCAATATGTTGGCGAATTTTTAAAGGTATAAAAAGTACAAAATTAAGAAGGAGGAATATATTAATAATTCATATACAAATGTGGAAGTTTAAATAAAATTATTTATAGGACACACAGAGCCTCTAACCATGGATTTTGCAACAATCAGACAATAAATAAAAATTTCGTGCGGAATTTTTTCCCAATTTCGCAATTTTTCATTTCTATATTTATGTCCAAAAAGAAAATATTTTTGCCAATTCGGCGTAAATATTCCATAATAAAGTGATTATAGGGGTTTTCAAAGTTTTTGAAAGAATTTCACTTTTTTAAAATATTTAACGTGTGGAAAATTCCGAGGGAAATATTCATGATTGCCCTGAATATTTTTGCAGGTCAAAGAAACCTTTAAACTCTGAATTGAAGATTATATTTTTTCTACGACTAGATAAGTTCCTTACAAAGATTTGCAGATCCTTACACCGAAAATTTCTGGAACACTATTCCTCTTGGCTTGGTTAAATGTTACACTGCAATACAAATTTCATTCCGAGAGGTGTATTGAAATAAGTTCCAGAGCGTGGAGCAATTATAAGTATTACCGTCTTAATCTCTATAGGTCATGAATTCGAGATTTTAACATGATAACATCAAGCAAATTTGCGATCATAAAGTTTAACTCAATTGATTAAAAATTAATATTAAAATTATCTTCAGGCAAAATTAAAAAAAAAAAAATTAAGTATTTCTGCAGTAATTTCCTGAGCATTTGAGACATCACAAAAAGTCTTTGCAATAGCAGAGAACTCTCTAGCCTCTCCTTGAAATTTGTAGCCCTGTGTGTTCTGTCAAAACTTATATGAGATAGGAATCCAATGGTATTGATAGTTACTTTTAAAATTGCCTATCAAAATGGTGTTTCGAAAAGCTTTGAACAAATGTTCCGACATTGAAGGAAATAATGGCATTCATGATATGCTCGATATAACCGAATTAAACTTAGAATATTCGGATGGTAATGTTTTTTGTTCGGGTAATGTGACCATTGTTTGGAATGTTCAGCCAGAGGATCGTATTGAAGTGAGTAAACCACCTTTCTGCCAAAAATTCTAAATTCTATAAAATTGAATTTTCCTCTTACCGACGACTACCAGGTACGCTGTGAAGTTTTCAAATACCAACGTGGCAGTTGGCAGCCAACCGTCTACAACCTGTTATCGAAAGATTTTTGTCTAGATCAATACAATAAATATTTGTATTGGTATCAGCTTTGGTCAAAACACATTCCCACCGAAGAACAGCTATGTGTTAATCATAAGGGAGTAAGTGTTGTGAAGGATTTAAATCTCTTTGGAGAATACAAAAAGTTCTGTTTTTGTATCTTTCAGCTGACATATCATTACATTCCGTTTTCGACAGACTTCATATTTGATGTTCCACTTAGCGCTGAGGGCCGCCATAAACTTTTAATCACATTTACTGCTTATGAAAATGGGATTTTTAAGAGACCAAATTCAATATGTTTCCAATTTGTTGGCGAATTTGTAAAGGTATAAAAACTCTATCACCTAATTAAAAATCAAAAAGGTCAAAGAAAACAACAATAACAATTGGTGTAAAAAATAGAAGAAGAAGGGATAAATAAATTACATACATACATATGTCGATTTTTAAATAAAATTGTTTGAAGGATAAACAGAGCCTCTAACCATGGATGTGGTAATAATATTTTTCAAGATCAATGAATTCTGTAAAACTTGAATTGAAGATAATATTTCTTAAACACTATATAAGTTCTTTACAAGGATTTGCAGACCCTTAAATCGAAGATTTCTTCAAATGTTTAGGACTAACTTTTATACTTAATTTAAGAAAACCTTACCAAGGCCTTTAAGAGGTATCCTAGAGGTAAACGAATTGAAAAACGAGTTAAAAAGATTCAATCAGCCGCAAAGAGAATACCACTCGGGCGGGGCTTTTGGAACACATGGTTTATTATCGAGAAATATGTATGTAAAATACCACAAAGACTACTAACATTTTTTTGTTGTAGAGGTGTATGTAAGCAATGTCCCTAAATATTGGGACAATTAGAGGCCCACATCTCAGGAAGTATTGACCACCTCTAACAAAAAAATATATAATGTTGGATTCATCACACATCACAAGGACTGCGCGCTATTAAAATTTAAAGGCTATCCCAGATGTTCCGGCTATTTATTATATTAAAACTAAAACACGATCCGAGAATCCACATAAAAAGTGTGGAACTTTTACGGAATACGTACCGGAAAGAATGGACCGACATAGTAAATCATAGAACTAGATCTAAACCAGCCATTTTAGATGGCTACCTTTGGTTTTTTTTTTTTAAATTATGGGTCATTCTTTCAATCAAAATATCTAAATAATCTACTAACTTCAGCGTATGTATTGAAGTTTTGCGGGAGAGGTGCTGGAAGAAGTTGTCCGTTATTATCCAGCACTCTTTTCGAAAGTTATTATGGCCACCATTCATTTTATTTAGTCATTTTTGGAGTTTTCGGACCATTATGTGAGGAAGCATGAACATTCCCAAAAAAAACATTATATCGCTGCAGACAGGATTACAAGAAGTATGTTCGCTAAACATATCAAAACTATACTCGAAGGGTACTTAAACTGTATTTAATTAAATTTTTTAAAATTTTGTGAGACAGTTACCACAGAATGTGCTATCCGATATAGACCTTATTGGAATTTGACGTATATTTGGAAGAAATTTTTCAGTAATTTCAGGTATTCAATTCGTAAGTTATCGTGCTAATCAGTAATTTTAGTTGGTGCCGGCAGGGATTTTGAAGCTTTTGTACCATTATCCCAGGAAGTATAGATTTGTAGAATATTTAATATTTTTCTGGTCAACTTTTGTAGCACCGTGACATTTATCGATATTTTCCGAAACTTCCTGAAGGAGCGTTCCAATGTTATTGCAATGTACTAGAAAGTTCTTAATTATTGTCTTGGCTACAATTTTCGTCTTAGTGTTGGATCGAAAATCTCATTGGTTTAGCTGTTATATGCCAAAATGTCAAAAAACTTAAAGTCAACATCGGGAGGCTCGATTTAGACATATGTATACTGACGTAGGGGATAAAAGATACCAAGGAACGGTCCTGACCGGCTTTAACATGGCAAAGTCCAGGATTTATCTTGGTCCTCCCCGTGGTGTCACCTGGGGTAGCTGCCTTTAACACCCGTTAAAGGTAGTGAGCTGACATGTGCCGCGCGTTCACCCATAAGAACGTTAAAACTTGGGTTTGGGCGTCGGGTTAGTAACCCTCCCCTACAAAAAACAGCCTACTATGAAAAAACGAAAGAAAAGAAAAACAAATCCCTCAAAAGTTGACGACCCCCGCAAACGTTTTAAGGACCATGATCTGCGAATCTGCACCTGGAATGTTCGCACTCTTTATAGAGAAGGTGCAGTTTACGCATTGGCAGATTTACTTGAGAACTACAAGGCCGACATTACTGCCATACAGGAAATACGATGGAACGGGAAAGGCGTCACAACAACACCTAAAGGTGACGCACTGTATTATAGCTGCCATGACACAAAGCATGAGTTTGGTTGCGGATTTGTAGTTGGTCGGAGGTTAAAACATCTGGTCTCCAGCTTCACCACAGTAAATTATAGACTCGCTGGAATTCGATTAAAAGCAAAATTTTTCAACATCAGCTTTATTTGCGCTCATGCTCCCACTGAAGACAAGGACGAACAGATCAAAGATATATTTTACGAGCGCTTAGAAGAAACTTATGACCTACCTGCGCTTAGAAGAAACTTATGACCCTGCCCATGACACTAAAATTATATTAGGCGATTTTAATTCCAAAATTGGAAATGAGAATATCTTTGGCCCAACAGTCGGGAAATTCAGTCTCCACAGTGAAACATCTGACAATGGTATGAGGCTGATAGACTTTGAAACATGGTAGTTAGCAGTACCAAATTTAAGCATCACGATCTTCATAAGGGCACCTGGCTGTCGCCAGATCAAAGAACAAGAAATCAAATTGATCACGTTGTGATAGATGGAAGACATGCATCAAGCGTGTTGGATGTACGATCGTTCCGAGGTGCAAACATAGACTCGGACCACTACATTGTTGCAGCAAAGGTACGTACCAGATTAAACGTAGCAAACAAAGTTCGAACAGACACAACACGGAAGTTGGACATCGGTAAGCTGCAATCACAACAGATAGCCACAGCATATTCCACTCAACTAGCCCAACTGCGTAATCAAAGCACTCCTCGTCCCGATAACATATCAGGACAATGGCAAAACATTGCCCACTCCATACAAACAGCCGCAAAATCAGTACTTGGATACCAGAGACCTCCACCAAGGAATCCACGGTATGACCAGGAGTGTCGTGCTGCTACCGCAAAGCTCATTCGGCTTTGTAAAATTTATCTAACTGACACAAGATCTTCAGTTAAAATAGAAAAGAACCTTTCCAAAGCGTTTTGTACCTTGCCTGAAGGAGACAGCCTTTCGTGTGATCTTTTCAACATCCTGCTAGAAAAGGTTATACGAGAGGCAAATGTCAAAGGAAGTGGCACAATCTACACCAATAGCCACATGTTACTTGCACATGCTGATTAAGTAAGTAACCGATACCTTTACGAGAAGAAAGTAACCGATACCTTTATGAAGGTCGAAGGAAAATCTGCTAAAGTGGGTCTGGCGGTAAACGGCGAGAAGACCAAGCTTATGGTGTCGACGCGCAATGCGTCCATTGAGATCGGACCAACTGTTGAAGTTCCTATAATTTTGAGGTAGTAAAAAACTTCGTATAGCTCGGCACAAGAAACGACATCAGTTGTGAAATAAAAAGAATAATTGTATTGGCCAACAGATGCTACTTTGGCTTAAGTAAGTACTTTAAAAACAAAGCCACAACTCGTCAAACAAAAATAACGCTTTAAAAAACACTGATACTACCCGTTCTGATATATGGTTCCGAAGCCTGGGTACTTGCGCAAGCAGATAAGGCAGTGCTTGTCGTGTTTGAGAGAAAAATTCTTCGAAAGATCTACGCACCGATCTGCGTTGACGGTGAATATCGACGTCGTATGAACCACGAGCTGTATCTGCTTTACAACGACATCAATATAGTTAAACGTATCGAGATGCAGCGATTGCGTTGGTTAGGCCATATAATAAGAATGAGTGATGATGAACCCGCTAAAAAGGCGTATAAGTTCGAGCCACATGGCGGTGCACACAGAATTGGCAGACCAAAGAATAGATGGCGCAAGCAAGTGGATGAAGAGATGACAAGGCGCGGTATTCCAAAAAGCGAAGCACTAAACATAGAGAATTGGATATCTTTTCTTAGTTCGGTCTATGGAACAAATGTTCTGTAATGGGTCAGCTAAGTAAGTAATATTTGACATTGTAATACTTTTTGAAAACATCTTGACTGTATCCCTAAATTTTTGACGGTTTGGAATCTGTGCACCACAATTAGGGAAATAGTATGCAAATCGAATATTTTTTTGCTATTTTGGCCTTTAAGAACCGCTCATGAACAGTTCGTATGTTCCAAAAAGTTGTTTACTGATTTCCTTGCTATGCCGAATTCGCTGTAATTTGGCATTTGGGGTTCCCATTGGCACAGAAACTTCCTCATCAAAAATGTTGGACATAGATCAAGGTTTTGAAATAGCCTCCATATAGCGGTGCTACTCGATTTCAGATATTATTTTTAATGTAGATACATTTTCGGTCTTAATTGGCTATAATTTTCTTATGAGGCTCTCAGTGGTCAAAAAATTTAATTTCTGAAAAGTTAAAAATAAAGAATAATTAAAAAAATTAAGTTGCAGTGTTTTATTTATAAACTTAAAACTAGAAAATAAATTTTCATGATGGAATCTTGCATTTGAAAATTGTGACAATATTAAACGGCGTTTTGATTGAGAGATTCCATTATGGAAAATTATTTTCTAGTTTTAAGTTTATAAATAGAACACCGTAACTTAATGTTGTTTCGATGTAAACAACTGACAACAAATCGTACTTACCCGGAGTTTCTGCGTAGTGGCAATTAAACAACCAGGAATTCTGCACTGCGGAACCTTTGCGCGTTGCGTCGAAATAAACAACGAACAACAAGATACAGGTGGAAAAGGTTCTGTAGATTGTTTACGTCGTACTAAAAAAAGGGCGTGGCGAATTTGCGACAGGATTGAGTCGGCGAAACGTAGTCAAAGCGAGCTTTAACCAAATCCGCGAGTGAAGCTCTAATCGAGCAGCAGCAGCATATCTTGTAGCCGAAGGATCGAGTACAGTGAAGTACAGTGAACTATACTACTGAGCCATACGACGACCGCGAATTGGAGACCGACAGAGGTTAAGAGGAACCGTACAAGGAAACCATCAACGATTCCACCCGAGTTAGTTGTGAGAAGCCACATAAGGTACCGGGTCCACCACGGATCCGCAGAGGAATCGATACACCATCTCCAACATCCCCATAGAAGAAGTTTCCCATATTCGGTGAGTTGCCACAAGCCATCGGAAAGGCTGTGTTAACCTTGGACTCGGTGTATAGTTGGGAGCGAATCCACAAAAGCCACTCGAGGAGATCGATCTACACCCAGTGAGTTGTTCAAAGCCACTGGGTTTTAAGTTCGAAACAAGCCGCGACCTACATTCAGTGAGTTGTCGAAGCCCCTGCGGTGTACGTCCGACGATAGCCGCTAACGACGGAGAAACAACAGAGGGTACATAATCATTCCCCGACAACATACTTATGGCTCCATACTTTATGGCTCCGAATTATTTTACAACTGTAATTATGATGACCAGAATAAGCTGAATGTCACGTTTAATAATATCGCTAGATATGTTTTTAACAAAAAACGCAGTGACCGGATTTCTGCATATGCCAACCGAATATTTAACATGAGCTTTGAGAACTACCTCAAATACAGAAGTCTTATTTTTCTACACAGAGTTATAACCAACAATGAACCCCAGTACCTGATAGATCGCATACAATTTGCTAATTCCAAGAGAGGCAGGAAAATCATTCAATTGAGATTTAAAAGTTCAAGATCAGAGAAGCACTATTTCATACCAACAATTCGTCCTTGAAATTGTCTTCCACCAAATATACAAACCATAAGCAACAACCTGCATTTTAAAACAAAATTAAAGAAATATTTTTCTGAATAATTTATACTTGTATATGAAACTATTACCCACATTATTTTATGCAATTTAAAGTAAACTTATGAGCTCTTATATACATTCCCTTATACCACTAGCACTAATTCATAAGAATTATAGTATTCTCAATGTGCTAGGATAAAATCAACTAAATAAATAAATAAAAAAATAAAAAAAATAAACCCGGATAACCCTCAACACCAAAACTTGTGCTTTTCCTTACTCCTGTCACTGACAGAAATAAATTTCTGTGACGAACCTTAGCCACCGCGAGCTAACCTCAGCAAACGGAGGTGTCGTTACAGTATGTTCTAGAAAGTGTTTATGGCTGAATATTGCGAAAAGACTTATTTTAGGGTTCGAAAACGGCAAAGTGCGAAAATGGGTTAAAATAAATATTTTTTGGTTTATACTGTTTTATAAGACAATTTTATGCATTAATTAGCGATCGGCCATTTTTTTTATTTTTGTCATTATCGTAGTTAGAAAATACGCACGGTAATGACGACACGGCAATGATGGAAACGTTAGTATTCTTGGATTTAAATGTCCAAATCTTATTTTCTCTATAAAATTTAAAATAATTTAACACAAACTTAAAAAAATGAGCATCAATCCAGCATCCATCAATTTGGAAATTATAATATAAATAACGGAAAAAATACTCAGCACGGGAATGACAAATTTTCGGGAACATGCACAAAAAACTCTAAACATTTCAACAGTTCTCAAACAATTGTATTTTTCACTTCTGTCGATTATCTTTAAAACTAACTTTGACACATCTATCTATATATATAAAAGAGCTTTGTAAGTGAGTGAGTGACTGACAGATCATCGCCCAGACGAAACCGCTGAAGCTAGAAAGCTGAAATTTTGACTGTGGGTTGCTGTCGGTACGTAGGGGTGAGATTTGGCTGGGTTTTTGGAAATTCGACATAGAAGGGTACGAAAAGTACTAAAAGGTACTAAATATGGTACCCTTTGTATTAGGCAAACGGGAAGAGCTAGAATTCTGAAATTTGGAATGAGGGTCACTGATGGAGTGTTAGAAAGATGCACCCAGATGGAAATTCGACCTCTAAGTGTATGAAAAGTACTAAATTTAGTACCAATTGTATATTTTGAACGGATTTAGGTAGAAACTTGGAATTTGGTATGGGAATCAATTTGGGAAGTGGTGTTATTACACTGTGCAACATTTTTAAGGTGATCTTGTGCAAACAATTCGAACTCAGGATTTTTTTAAAGTACAGACCCAAACGACAAGAAACCCTAGTTGGGTTTTGTTGTGTCAGATCCCGCTCGGATATTATGGCCCCATCTAAACATGGTTAAATATTGAGTTTTTAAAGAAATTCGGGTCTATATCTCTGAAACCAATGCGAATCTTCTTCTGACCTCAGAAGCAGATTTGTAGATAAGGACAAGAATAAAATATTTAGAGAAATAATGAACTCGAAGAACTACATTTTTGCCTCAAATTTCAAAATATATGCAAAAATTCCACAATTTTTATACATTTCGCACCGTATCTCCAAGACCGTTAATTTTTTCAGAATATTTTCTTTTGGAAAAATATACCCTGGAATGTAATACACAACTCGTCAGAACATGTCATTGTTGTAAAATACCTCTTTGCCGTCGTTTTCAGTACATTTTTCAACGACGATTTAATAAAAATGTCAATAATGTAGTGAAATCCGAAATGCGAGAATAAACTGTTGGTGTGAACTGTGTTTGAAATACGTGTTGTAAAATATATGATGCAAAATACCGCTGGAACAACATGAAGTACGAATTTTAGAGTTTCAGAATGTTCTAAGGAATTGTTGAGAACTTTATTTGGAAGATCTTTGCAAAAGGTTACTTGGTTCAACTCCCAATAGTTTAGCCGATACTGACCAGAATTTCAACAATTATGTAAAATTTTCTATATTTTATAGATTTTGATGCCCGAGATGGAGTTTTTCTTATGTGGTTTTTTCAAAAGATAAGTTCTACTAGTTTAGGGCTACAATATTGTTAGAGACAGCAAGGCCAAATTCCTATTCGTTTCTGAGATAAAGGTCTGATAAATGCAAAAAAAGTGTAGATTTAGCCCGGTTTAGATGAGGCCATAAAATCCGAACTGGATCTGACAGGACAAAACCCTACTAGGGTTTTTGTAGTATAAATATGTACTTTCAAAAAATTCATACTAGAAGTTGTTTGCATTTTCTGTTGCATAGTGTTATAAGGAAATGTTTTTGGAAGTTTGTACTTATGTGTATGAGAAGTACTAAATGGTACTAAATTTGGATTTGGGTGAACGGATAGACCTGGTAACCTGGAATTGATGATTGATGATGGAGTAAGGAATTGAAGAAGTTTTGGAAATACGAAATAGGGTACGAAAAGTACTAAGTGGTACTAAATTTGGTACAATTTGGATTTGGGTGAACGGATAGAGCTGGAATCCTTAAATTTAGAATTAAGATTACTTATAGAGTGCAGGTGTTATTGCTTTCTTATATACACCTATTTATAAATACTTTGTCAATTTGTACTTTGGAGTTAGACAAAATTTAAACACACACATATTTTATGAACCTTTATGTAAATCAAAAAATATAATTTTCGTTCATTCTAAAATAAAGAAACGTTGAGAAAACAACAATTGCCGAACAGTTTTAAATGTTTTTCCGAAGAAATATTGACAAAGAAAATATTTTTTCTGGATTGTTCAGAATTTTTCCCGTAATTGTGTACGGATATTTTGTTTGAGATTTGCTGCCTTTGGATTAATCTGGATTGGATTTCCAGACTTTCACTATCTCGAGCAAATTGGGAATATTTTAAATCTCTGAATTTTCCACGTTTGTGTGTGGAAGGAAGTTGGAAATTTGTCAAAGCAATTTTTGGAAGTTTGCTGCGTAGTAGTGAGTAATCATGCCTAGATTACATTCTGGACGAGCAAGATCCGTTTCTCCTGTTAATGGCGTTCCGGATGAGTTAAATGCAACCATGAGGGAGGCACCTCCGCCCATAGAGTATCAACTAATGGGCGTAATTGAAGGCTTAAGGGATTTGAACAGTGCCGTTGTAGAAAGCCGTACGGATATTACTTCTTTACGGAAGCAAATGAATGACATGGAAGAAAGAATCTCAAGAACCGCAGTGGGAAGTTCAAGCTCAACAAGGAATGATGTGCAGCTGCCAGAAAGAAATATATCAGATGAGAATGTTGCCGGTCAGCCCGACAATTCCAATGCGTAGGTATGTGTAAGGTATGTGTAAGTTGTACGACTTGCCGCCATTTACCGGTAATGCAGACGAATGGCCGTTATTTATTGCCAATTTTAATGATACGACTGAAGCATTAAGATACAGTCATCGCCAGAATTTAATGAGACTCCAGAAATGCCTTTCTGGACCTGCTAAAGAAGGTGTTTCATCTATGCTTATTTATCCGAATGATGTTCCGAAGGTAATAGAGGAGCTAGAGTTTCGTTTTGGGAGGCCAGATATATTAGTACGGTCTCAAATACTAAAAGTGAAGCAATTCCCTAATATTTGTAAGAAGAAGCTGGATCAAATAATATCTTTTTCAACAACAGTGAGAAATGTAGTTGCCTTCCTGACGTCAGCTGGATGTCAACACCATTTGATGAGTACTACACTACTGGAAGAAATGGTCTCAAAACTTCCTGTCGAACATCAATTTGAGTGGGCTAGAGAAGCTGCAAAAATTAACCATTCCCGACTGTGTCTGACTTTTGTAAGTGGCTGGGTGATTTGGCTAAAGTTGTGGGTATGATGTCATACAGTTCCTCTTCACTGGTTCAGCCTCCAAATAAGATGATGATTCTCGACAAAACCAAGAATGTGAAAGAGAAATGTGAAATTTGCAAAGGGGATCATATCATTGCCAAATGCAAGACATTTATTGAGAAAATCGCTGTCCCTGACAGGTGGGAAAAGGTAAAAAAGTTCAAGCTTTGTTTCTCTTGTCTTCATAAAGGTCATGGATCAACGGTATGTCGGTTTAAGAAGACGTGTGGATTGGATGGCTGCCCGCGGTTCCATCATAAACTGCTGCATGACGACAAAACTGTAGCAGATAATGCTACGCAAATGTTGAATTGCAGACATCCTCACGGTCAGTTAAGCAAGCTGTTCAAAGTTGTGCCTATTAAGCTGTATGGACCATCAGGATATTTGAAAGCATATGCCATGTTTGACGAAGGATCTTCTATTTCCTTGATCGACGAAAATACTGCTCGTCTATTGGGACTAAAAGGCAAGTATTCAGATTTGACATTGCAGTGGTACAGAGAAAAGGTAGTAAAGGAGAAGTCCTTCCGTGTCAGTTGTCAAATCGAAGGAACTCATGACAAAGCTGTTAGATATGAACTAAAAAATGTTCATACTGTGAATGAGTTGCGCTTGCCTGTCCAGTCTTTCTCAAAATCGCAACATCCTGGTTTAGCTTCGCTACCTGTTGAAGAATATGTAGATGCAACTCCAGTAATACTTCTTGGTTTGGATAATGCTTTCTTAGGTGTACCTTCCGATGTAAAAGAGTTTGAAAATTTAATAGCCTTACAGTCAAAATTAGGATGGCTTATTTACGGTGGAACCGGGTATACTAATAACCAGCCAACGGTTCTACATCTCAAGGATGATGTACTGCATAATGTTGTTCAAGAATTCATATCTAACGAAAATTTCGGCACCAAACCTGATATAGTTCCTCTAGTATCTGATGATGATCAAAAGGCTATAAACATTATGGAGTCAACTACAAAGAAGACTGGCGACCGATTTGAAATTGGATTACTATGGAAGGAGTATCCACCTATTATGCCAAATTCGTTACAAATGGCTCAGAAGCGATTAATCACGATAGAAAAGAAGATGGGTGAAGATTCTAAATACGCTAGGAAATTAAGAGAAGAAGAAGTTGCTGATACGCGTTATCCTGTTTGGTATCTTCCACATTTTGGCATTACAAACCCTCACAAGCCGGAAAAGCTACGGGTTGTTTTTGATGCGGCTGCTAAAATTGCGGATGTGTCGTTAAATTCTTGTCTTCTGAAAGGACCTGAACAGGCGAAACCTCTTCTAGGAATATTGCTAAAATTTCGTCAAGGAACTATTGCTGTAGAAATGTTTTCGCAAATCAGAATACGTGAAGAAGATCAACATTCTCAAAGATTTTTGCGGAGAAACGGCAACACGAATGAACCAGTGCAACATTTTGTTATGTTTACCATGATATTTGGTGCTATATGTTCTCCTTGTTGTGCAGAATATATAAAGAATTGTAATGCTACAGACTTTGCCCAAATATATCCTGATGCCGCAGGAGCCGTAATTGAAAAGCACTACGTCGTTGATTTTGTTGCAAGTTTTAAAAACGAGGCTGAAGCAATCGAAATATGTAAGCAAGTAGTTTCAATACACGCAAAAGGAAGATTCGAATTAAGAGGATTTGTTTCCAATAGTAAATATATCGAAAATAGCATGAATGGAGCAACTAGCCAAAATGACAGTAATATGAATATGGAGAAACAATCATCTGCAGATAAAATTTTGGGAATGTACTGGAATAAAAGTGAAGATGTTTTTCAATTTAAAACAAAATTTTACTCTCTTGCCGAAGATGTTTTGAATGGTTCCAGAGTTCCAACGAAAAGGGAACTGTTAAAGATTGCTATGGCTGTCTTCGATCCGTTTGCCTTGATTGCAGATTTCCTGTTATATTCAAAAATATTGGTGCAACAAACATGGAAATATAAGTTAGATTGGTATGATCCAATACCTAAAGACCTGCAGAAAAAATTGTGCATATGTTGGAATGAGTTTCGGAACATACAAGAATTCAAAATAAATCGTTGTCTGTCCCCAAAGTTGTTTGAATCCGATATACAACTACATGTATTTGTTGATGCAAGTCAAGAAGCATTTTCAGCAGTATGTTACTTTAAAATTAATGAATCTGTTTCGTTCGTCATGGGTAAAATAAGATGTGCGCCTATTAAGATATTGAGTATTCCCCGTTTAGAACTCCAAGCCGCCGTTTTGGGAACAAGGATAAGCCAAGTTATAACAGAAAATCATGAAGTCAGCATATCAAAAGTATTTTATTGGTCCGATTCTCAAACAGTTTTGCAGTGGATAAATTCAAGCGACAGGCGCTTTAAAGCCTTTGTAAGTCATAGAATTGCGGAAATTTTGCGTTCAACGAATCCTTGTTAATGGAGATATGTACCTTCTCAGCAAAATCCGGCTGATTCCGGAACACGTACTGTTCTTCCTCCGAAGTGTACTAATAATAGCATTTGGATAACTGGTCCAGCATTTCTTAAAGAAGACGCAGCTCATTGGCCAGGAAATGAAATTATTTTTAACAAGGGGACACAAGAGGAAGAAATATGTTCTAGCTTGCATGTGTGTACGGTTCAAGATCAGTCGCTTATTAACTACCATAATTTCTCATCATATACAAAGCTAAAAAGGAGCGTAGCTTGGATATTACAATTTGCTAGGTTGAGTCCCGTTTATTCAGGTGATTTGAATAATATCGAATTAGATCGAGCTGATAAAACAATCTGTAAATTGGTACAAGCTGAATGTTTTTAAAGTGAATCAAGGGCTTTAAGGGAGGGCGTGTCAATATCAAGAAGAAGTCCTCTGTACAGCTTAGTTCCTTATTTGGACGATGATGGTATACTTCGTGTGAAGGGACGTTTGGATGAAGCTTTGTATTTGCCATTTGACGCAAGAAGACCAATAATACTACCTCAAAACCACCGAGTGCCTAAAATAATAATATAATAATAATAATAATATAATAATAATAAATAATAAAATAATAATAATGGAGTATTATCACAAAAAGAATCACCACCAAAACAAAAGTCTCGCTATAAACGATTTGCGGCAAAGATATTGGATTCCTAAAATAAAAACTCTGTATAAAAGGGTGATGCTTGAGTGTCTGACATGCAAAGTTGATTCTGTTAAACCGATAATACCACAAATGGGACAATTACAACCGGATCGAGTTGCGCCATTTGTAAGGCCGTTTACATATACAGGTGTGGACCTTTGCGATCCCTTCGACGTGGCAATTGGACGTCGTAAAGAGAAGAGATGGGCCGTAGTCTTTACATGTCTAACTGTAAGAGCCGCTCATATTGAACTTGCCCATGATTTGTCTACAGATGCCTTTATCTTATGTCTGAGAAATTTTATAAATCGCCGAGGTACACCCGTACAAATCAGGAGTGATAATGGCACTAATTTTATTGGAGCACAAAAACTTTTAAATAAGGAAGAACAACTTATTAATGAACATGATCTTTTCGAAAAAGCGTCTAGCCGAAATATAGAATGGATTTTTAATTGCCCGGATAATCCTAGTTCTGGTGGCGCATGGGAACGATTAATTCAGATAATAAAACGATTGCTTCAGAAAACACTAAAAGAATCATCTCCACGAGTTGAAACACTGCAGAGTGTGTTAAATGAAGCTGAGAACATCATAAACTCAAGACCACTGACTGAAGTACCTGTCGCAGCAGAAGATGATGAACCTCTTACACCAAATCATTTTTTAATCGGCTGTTTAAATTCTACTCAAACTCCGAACGTAACGGATGAGAAGTTGTGCATTCGTAAACAATGGAAAATTTCACAAAATTTGAAAAAGCGTTTATGGAAAAGAAGGATCACGGAATATCTTCCACAACTGATTTGTATGACTAAATGGCGAAATAAGTCAGTTCTTGTGGAAGTTGGCGATCTCGTAATAATTTTGGACAAATCCCTTCCCAGAAGTCAATGTTTGAAAGGCCGAATTATAAACGTTTTTCCTGCCAAGGACGGCCAAATTAGAATTGCGGAAGTTAAAACAATAAGTGGAATCAAACGCAGACCTGTATCGAAATTGGCAGTTTTTGCAAAGAATATTGGTGAATCGGATTGATTCACGGGGAGGAGAATGTTATTGCTTTCTTATATACACCTATTTATAAATACTTTGTCAATTTGTACTTTGGAGTTATACAAAATTTAAACACACACACACACACACAACACATACATTGAACGCAGTAAACTTAGATTTTATGAACCTTTATGTAAATCAAAAAATATAATTTTCATTCATTCTAAAATAAAGAAACGTTGAGAAAACAACAATTGCCGAACAGCAGGATTGATGTAGTTTTGGAAATTCGTACTTATGGGTACGGAATGTACTAAATGGTACAATTTGGATTTGGGTGAACAGATAGAGCTGGAATCCTGAAATTTGTAATTAAGATTACTTATGGAGTGTAGGATTGAAGTTGTTTTGGAAATTCGTACTTATTGGTACGATAAGTACTAAATGGTGCTATGTTTGGTTCAGTTTTGATTTGGGTGAACGTATAGAGCTGGAATCCTGATATTTGAAATAAAGGTTACTGTTGGAGTGTAGCTTTGAGGTGGTTTTGGAAATTCGTACCTATGTGTGCGAAAAGTACTAAATGGTACTAAATACGGTATAATTTGGATTTGTGTGAACGGAGATAGCTGGGATTTGGAATTCAGATTACTGTTGGAGTGTAGGACTGGAATAGTTTTGGAAGTTCGTATTTTATGGTTACGAAAAGTACAAAATGGTACTAAATTTGGTACAATTTAGATTTGGGTGAACGGATAGAGGTGAAATCCTTAAAAATTCGGAATTACTGTTGGAGATAATAAATAAAATTCGTACTTTCATACAAAAAGTATTAATTGTATTATGAATAGAACTGGAATTCGGAAATTTGGTATTATAGCCGCTGTTGGGGTGCCGATTTAAAGCTCACATAAAGCTAGCTTTTTTTTTAAACATAAGTGGCATTTTATCGATTATTTTCCCTTATGCCAACTGACTAATTTTACAAGGCGATGAGCGCCTGAGTAGTCAGTATTGTCCAACGCCAGATAACTTTTCGACTGATAATAAACTAACTTTTTTTGCCTATTTGTAGTCAGTTTAAAACATAACAAAACAAAAAAACGGTTTGAAAATTATGGGCGTATGAACCGACAAAAATATGGATTTGGATAGAATCTCAAAAAGTTTTGCGGGGAAGGTATCGAAAAGAATGGTCCGACATATTCCATTTTGAAAGTGGGTCTTATTTTGGGTGTCATTCCCCTCGAAAGATATCGCGACCACCTGTCGTTTTAGTCGGTCACCATATAATTCACAGGTTTTGGACCATTATATCAGGAAGCATGTACTTGCCTACGAAAAACATGATATCGCTGTAAACAGGACCACTAGGTAAAACTTTTCAAGGATTCCTCGCACAGACCCTTAACCGGGTTGCTCTGTTTATGAGATATCTCGCGTACTATTTTAGCTTATATTTTCGATTTTTTGTGGGGGAGGTGCCGAAAGGAGTGGATCTACAAGCATCACCTTCGAATTTCATCTAATATTCGAAGAAATATTACGATATGAAAAGTGTGGATCAACTCAGTATTTGGTTCGAGAGTTGTAGTGCTCTCCAGCCACTAGGTGGTGCCATGGAATCCTTTACACCGTTCGGACTGTTTTTTCAAGAAGTATGGACTTGCCCCTGAAAAAATATTACGATATGAAAAGTGTGGATCAACTCAGTATTTGGTTCGAGAGTTGTCGTCTCTCCAGCCACTAGGTGGTGCCATAGAGGGTTTTTACACCGTTCGGACTGTTTTCTCAAGAAGTATGGACTTGCCCTTGACAAAAACTTTTACCGTCCTAATTGAGGCAGCGAATGAAAGTTGATTCAACAAAAATCAATGTGATTCCAGAGCAGTTCTTAAAATGAACTTATCCAAAATTTTGTATGGGAGGTACCCGAAGCAATGGACAAATATAGTCCATATTCGAACCTGATATGGACCAAATCGGTCACTACCATCAAGAGTTATCATGCGCACAATTTTTCCGAACATTTTTTAACTCTTGGGGGGAGGTAACTGAAGGAGTGGACTGATATGGTTTATCTTCGAACTTAAACTAAGTTTGGACAAAATATTACGAAGGCCAAATTTTGGACCTAGTCGGCAGATCCGTTGAAGAGTTATCCTGCGCTCCAACCACTACATACGGTGTCATAGGGGTTTTATGTACCATTCAGGCTATTTTCTCACTGTCGTATAGAGGACAGTAAATAGAAGTTGCTACAACAAAAACCAAAACGATTCGAGAGCAGGTCCTAAAGTGAACTTTTCCAAAATTTTGTGTGGGAGGTACCCGAAGGAGTGGACGGATTGGGTCCATATTGAAACCTCATCTAAGTCTAGTAGAAATTTCACGATGTGCAAAGTAGGGACCTAATCGGTTACTCCCTTCAAGAGTTATCGTGCGCACAAAAATTTTCGGAACATTTCCGAAGTTTTGTGGGGGAGGTCTCTGCCTCTCTGTCTGGCTGGCTGGAGCGCACGATACCTCTCGAACGAATCAACCGATTCGGTCCCAAAATTTGGCTTTCGTAATATTTTGTCCAAACTTAGTTTAAGTTCCCGATGGGTTATATCGGTCCACTCCTTCCGGTACCTCCCCCACAAAAGTTTGAAAATGTTCGGAAAATTTGTACGTACGATAACTCGTGAAGGAAGTAACCGATTTGGTCCATACTTTGCAAATCGCGAAATGTCTACCAGACTTATATGAGGTTCCAATATGGACTCGATCGGTCCACTCCTTCGGGTACCTCCCACACAAAATTTCGGAAAAGTTCAGTTTAGGACCTGTTCACGAATCGCTTTGATTTTTGTTGTAGCAACATGTATTCACCGCCCCCTATACGACGGTGCAAGCTTCATCTGGAGGAAGTCCATACTTCCTGAGAAAATAGCCTGAAACCCCGCGAAAAACCCCTATGACACCGTATGTAATGGTTTGAGCGCAAATAACTCTCGAACGGATCTGCCGATTCAGTCCAAAATTTGGCTTTCGTAATATTTTGTCCAAACTGATGTTTTTTGGGGGGTTTCAAAATTTTGGGCGTATGAACCGACAAAAATATGGATAGTATTAAAGCTCAAAAGTTTGCGGGGATATCGATAGATATGGATTTTTTACGTAATATAATATCGCTGTTAACAGGACCACTAGGAAAACCTTCGGAAAAAATGTCCAAAGGATCCTCGAACAGACCCTTAACCACACACAATTGTTGCACATTTGTGTGGGTGGTATCCCAAGGATTGCACAGATAGGGCCCAAATTTTGAACATAAACTAAGTTTCGACAATATTTAGAGATCCAAAGCTAGGACCAAATGGGTTGCTAGGTCTATGAGATTTCGCGCGTACCATTTTAGCGAATGGACCTATAAGCACCACCTTCGAATTTCATCTAATATTCGAAGAAATATTACGATATCCAAAGTGTGGACGAACACATTATTCGGTTCGAGCTCTCCAGCCATAACATATGGTGCTATAGCGGTTTTTTGTTTCACAACTTTCGGGCTATTTTCTCAAGAAATATGGACTTGCCCCTGAAAAAACTTTTTACTATCGCAATTGAGGCGGCGAATGCAAGTTGCTTCAGCAAAAATCAAAATAATTCGTAAGCACAAAATTTTGCGTGGGAGATACCCGAAGCAGTAGACAAATATAGTCCATATTCGAACCTGATCTATATCTGGTAGATATAATAGGATGCGTTAAGTATAGACAAAATCGGTCATTCCCATTAAAATTATCGTGCGCACAATTTTTCAGAACATGTTTGAAATTTTGTGGTGGAGGTATCTGAAGGAGTGGACCGATATGGCTTATCTTCTAACTTAAACTAAGCCTGCACAAAATATTGTGAATGCCACATTTTGGACCGAATCGGCAGATCCGTTCGAGAGTTATGCAACATAATCCAACCACTACACACGGTGTCATAGGGTTTTTTTGCTCCTTCCGAGCCATTTTCTCAGGAAGTATGGACTTGCCCCTGATGAAACTTGTACCGTCGAATGGGGAGCAGTGAATACAAGTTGCTACAACAAAAATCAAAGAGATTCGAGGTCCTAAACAGGTCCTAAACTGAACTTTTCCGAAATTTTGTGTGGGAGGTACCCGAAGGAGTAGACCGATTCAATCCATATTGGAACCTCATCTAAGTCTGGTAGAAGTTTTGCGATGTACAAAGTATGGACCAAATCGGCTACTCCCTTCAAGAGTTTTGGTGCTCACAAATGTTCCGAACTTTTATGGGGGAGGTACCGGAAGGAGTGGACCGATATAAGTTTGGATAATATATTATGAAAGCCAAATTTTGGACCGAATCGGTTTATTCGTTCTAGAGTTATCGTGCGCTCCAGCCAGCCAGCCAGCCAGGAAAAATGTGTGAAAGAAATTTTACCTTCAAGGTTTTGATCTTTAGGGTGCAGTTTGATGGATTTTATGTGTTCGCATTTTTTGTTCTATAAGGCAAGAATTACAACTTTGTCTTCGGGAGTAAAACAAAATTTTTAGCAGTTTAGAAGAGACTGAACCGGCAAGTGATAGAGAAAGACGCCGACACACGTGTCATCATATCTTTGATCTTCCATCGATCTTCTGTGTCAGAATATAAAACACTACATACAGTGATATTAATGACATATTGTAAAACAAATACTTATTAAATTGTCAGATATGTTCTTCGTTTACAATATCCGGCAAATTGAATTATGTAATTACTTAGTTAATTAGAGTGTTGACAACATTATTCCTCTGGGCTTGGTTAAATGTTACACTGCAATACAAATTTCATACCGACAGGTGTATTGAAATAAGTTCCAGAGTGTGGATCAATTATTCGCATACCTGTCTTGTACTCAGAAGTTTATGAATTCAAACTGCTGACATCTAACATCAAATATATATTTAAGCTGTAGTTCCCTGAGCAGTTAAGATATCACAAAAGTTCTTTGCAATAGCCGAGAACTCTCCACCCTCTTCATGAAGTTTGTAGCCCTGTGTGTACTGTTCATACTTATACTAAATCACAATCCAATGGTATTGATACTTACTTTAAAAATTGCCTAGCAAAATGGTGTTTCGAAAAGTTTTGAACGTATTTTGTCTAATTTATATTCTCCCTTTAAATCACGCTAGACTTTATCAATTCTTTTTCGCAAATGAAAATTTGTTTGACAAATGTTCCGACATTCCGGGAAATAATGGCATTCGTGATTTGTTCGATGTAACCGAATTCAACATAGAATATTCGGATGGAAATATTTATTTATCGGGTAACGCGACCATTGTTTGGGATGTGCAACCAGAGGATCGTATTGAAGTGAGTAGACCACCTTTCTGCCAAAAAAAATCCAAGTTCAATAAGATTAAATGTTTTTGCCGACGACGACTAGTTACGCTGTGAAGTTTTCAAATACGAACGTGGCAATTGGCAGCCAACCGTCTACAACCTGTTATCGAACGATTTTTGTCAAGATCAATACAAAGAAGATTTAATTTGGTATCAGGTTTGGACGAAATACATACCAACCGAAGAACGGTTATGTGTTAATCATAGGGGAGTAAGTATTGAAGGATTTTAAATCTCTTTGGAGAATACAATAACTTTTGTTTTTGTGTTCTCAGCTGACATATCATTACATTCCGTATTCGATGAACTTAATAAATGATGCTCCACTTATGCCTGAGGGCCGCCATAAACTTGTACTCACATTTACAGCTTATGAAAATGGCATTGCTAAGCGACCAAATTCAATATGTTTCCAATTTGTTGGCGAATTTTTGAAGGTATAAAAAGTACAAAATTAAGAAGGAGGAATATATTAATAATTCATATACAAATGTGGAAGTTTAAATAAAATTATTTATAGGACAAACAGAGTCTCTAACCATAGACTTTGTAACAATCAGGACAATAAATAAAAATTTCGTGCGGAATTTTTTCCCAATTTCGCAATTTTTTATTTCTATATTTATGCAAAAAAAAATATTTTTGTCCATAATTAAGTGATTATAGGGGTTTTCAAAGTTTTTGAAAGAATTTCACTTTTTTTAAATATTTAACGTGTGGAAAATTCCGAGAGAAATATTCATGATTGCCCTGAATATTTTTCCAGGTCAAAGAAGCCTTTAAACTCTGAATTGAAGATTATATTTTTTCTACGACTAGATAAGTTCCTTACAAGGATTTGCAGATCCTTACACCGAAGATTTCTGGAACACTATTCCTCTGGGCTTGGTTAAATGTTACACTGCAATACAAATTTCATTCCGGAAGGTGTATTGAAATAAGTTCCAGAACGTGGAGCAATTATTAGTATTACCGTCTTAATCTCTAAAGATCATGAATTCGAGATTTTGACATGATAACATCAAGTAAATCTGCAATCATAAAGTTCAACTCAATTGATTAAAAATTAATATTAAAATTATCTTCGCCATAACAGGCAAAATTAAAAAAAAAAAACAAGTAAAAAAGTGTCAGTCGGCTTTGCCGACAGATATATACCCTCAGCCAATGTGAAGCGAAACTTTCACCTCCGGACAGATCGAATGTATTTAAGGTCTCTTCAGAATTTTGTGGCCCTTTTTGGACATTTGAACTTGCCGACAAAAATGTGTATTAGGAATTAACTGCACTAAGACACAAATGTTGAACTTTTGTAGGGCAGGTACCCTTAGGGATATGGGCCATTTTAGAAGTTAAACCAAATTTTGATAAAATATTAAGAGATCCAAAGTTTGGACCGAATTGGTTGCCCCATTCAAGTGATATCGTCCTAGCATTTTAGTGACATTTTTTTAAATATTGGGGAGAAGTACTTATGGACCGATATTGCCCATGAAACTAAGTTTGGATATAATATGACGAAGACCAAATGTTGGACCAAATCGGTTGAACAGTTCGAGAGTTATCGTGCTCTCCGACCGCCACATATGATGACATAGGGGTTTTTTACACCTTTCGGGCTGTTTTCCCAAGAAATATGAACTTGCCGCTTGAAAAACTTTTACCGTCGTAAGGGAGTTAGCGAATGCAAATCGCTTCAACAAAAATCAAAGTGATTCGAGAGCAGGTCTTAAAGTGAACTTATCCGAAATTTTGTGTGAGAGGTACCAGAAGGAGTAGACAAATATAATCCATATTCGAACCTGATCTATATCTGGTAGATATAATAGGATGTGCAAAGTATAAATTACATCGGTCACTTCCTTCAAGAGTTATCGTGCGCAAAATTTTTCCGAACATTTTTGAAGTTTGTGGGGGAGGTACCTGAAGGAGTGGACCGACATAGCCCATCTTCGAATTTAAACTATGTTTTGATAAAATATTACGAAGTCCAAATTTTGGACCGCATCGACAGATCCGTTCGAGAGTTATCTTGCGCTCCAACCACTACATAATGTGTCATAGGGGCTTTTTGCAACTTTGCGGCCATTTTCTAAGGAAGTATGGACTTACCCCTGATGAAACTTGTACCGTGGTATGAGGGGAAATGAATACAAGTTGTTGCAACAAAAATCAAAGCGATTCGAGAGCAGGTCCTAAACTGAACTTATCCGAAATTTTGTGTGGGAGGTACCCGAAGGAGTGGGCCGATTGAGTCCATATTGGAACCTCATCTAAGTCTGGTAGAAATTTCACGATGTGCAAAGTACGGACAAAATCGGTTACGCCCTTCAAGAGTTATCATGCCCACAAATTTTCCGAACATTTTGGAACTTTTGTGGGGCAGGTAACGGAAGGAGTGGACCGATATAGCTCATCTTCGAACTTAAACTAAGTTTGGACAAAATATTATGAAAGCCAAAATTTGAACCGGATCGGTCCATCAGTTCGAGAGTTATCGTGCGCACCAGCGAGCCAGACAGACGGACAGACAGACAGACGGACGGGCATTGCTAAATCAACTCCAAATTGTCTGAAACACATTTCGTCCAAACATACTTGGGGTCTAAAACCATTATTTCGATGAGGCACATTTTGCCCGTATGAAAGTGTATATCACCAATATTTTTGAAAATTTAACATAGCTGAAGCCAAGGTTTACCCTTTTAGAACACGCGACTTGTGATTGTATATTATACAAATTAAATGTTTATGGATAAAATGAAATGTTTTTGGACGTGGCAAAAAAAATTGGCCTCAAAAGTTAATTTGCGTGGAAGCTGTGGCTATATTTACGTTAGAAAATGGGTAAAAATGGGTTGAAGCCAACGTGTCTTTTTTTGTTTTCTCTCGATTTGTGAGTAAACCACACTTCTCAAGAATTTTCTTGTCAAAGTAAAAGTAGAAGCCAACTAAATAAGGATAATCTCACTAATGTATAACTTTTCAAAATTTCATCAGCGTCTACCAATAAATGACGCTGACATTTTGAAGCCAAATTTACAGTGTTTTTTGACATTTTCTTCTAGTCGCGTTCCGCAAACAGATTTTTCAAAAAGGCTTTAATAGGATTATAGTACTTGCGATTCTGAGCTTTTTGATACGTATATCGTGAATGTAGCCTCCACAGCTTCACAGAAATATGTATCGAAATGACGAAATTTTGTGTGAATATTTTTCTAAAAATCATATTATTCGGGCCTAATTTTTACAATTGTCATTCGATTTCCTCGTACTTGATTGCACATTTTAGTTTTTTACGTTCCGGATCTAATAAATCATTCTCCGTGAAAATCCATCCACTAAAACGCGAGTTACAAGAAAATCCAAAGTAGAAAAATCACCTAAAATTGTTTTTGGAAATATCGCGTATTTTATCGCGTTTTCTGCGGTTCGTTTCCACTGCAATGAAACAACTAATACAGCATCTTTGTTTTAGCGGAAACAGAGATTTGAAAACTTCACTGATAAGGGAGCTACATTCATTTTATCCCAAAAAATAGCGTGTGATGCTACATCCACGGTTCTTCGTTGACCGCCTTGAAATAGATATATATCGATGTAGATTTTTATGGTGGACACTGAAATCGGATGCGGACAAAAAGCATACGCACTCCGCGCAAGTTAGCGACGTTATATAGGTTTTTAGGCACTAAGATGCAGCCGATGCTACATCTTAGCCTCCAAATTAAATTTCGAAAACTATATTCAAATTAAAATATACGGTATTGCTGTACATGAAAATCATATGCGGACAAACTGATTTTGATAATTACGCGATTTACACGTATTTAAAAATGCACATAAATAAAAATGGGTTATTTGACCTCTATTTCCATTTCAGAAGCTTTGACATATATCCCCATCAACCCAATTAGCTTCCCTAATGGGAAAGCTTTAATATGAATGTCAATAAAGCAAAATCCGTCTATTTTGTTGGGAGATTTAAGCAAAATGAAGGAAGTATTCCTATAAATTTTTACAATATTTTCTACTACATAATGCATGTGAAAAATATTTTTTTTAAACAAAAAATAATTTTTTTGACCGAAATATGTGCTTATTTTGGCTGTAACATCCAAACTATAACACCAATCTGTATGATTGTAGTCTCATTTGATTTGCCGTGAAGTTTGGATCCACAAAAATCTTTTTTGTAATTTTATGACCACTAAATGGGCCTTAATTTTGAAAAAAGTAGACTTATATTCAATAATTTATCAATTTTTTGTACATTCCGCGAATTCTGTGTAACATTTTGCAGGTATTATGCAATCTACTCGCTGAAGTAACTTCGAGAGAACTTTTTTGTAACAATTGTGCTCATTAAAATAATTAGCGTTTTTATAATATTTTCTTTCTTAAAAAGCGAAATAAAAGCGCCATAACTTTTGTCCGCAACAACCAAAAATTGGCTCGCGACCAGATTCGTACTCGGAATTTTTTTCTTAACCTACATATCAAAAATCGTTGATGTAGCGCGAAAAAAATTTATCCTTTTTTTCTGAAATGGAATATGAAATAATTGACAATATTCCTGATATACCCTTTCTAGCCTAAAGGTTGAGGGTATAATTAAGTATTTCAGTTGTAGTTTCCTGAGCATTTGAGACATCACAAAAATTCTTTGCAATAGCAGAGAACTCTCTAGCCTCTTCTTGAAACTTGTAGCCCTGTGTGTTCTGCAAATACTTATATGAGATAGGAATCCAATGCTATTGATAGTTACTTTTAAAATTGCCTATCAAAATAGTGCTTCGAAAAGCTTTGAACGTATTTTGTCTAATTTACATTACACCTTTAAATCTCTCTACACTTTATCAATTCTTTTTCGACAATGAAAATTCGTTCGACAAATGTTGCGATATTGAGGGAAATAATGGCGTTCATGATATGCTCGATGTATCCGAATTAAACTTAGAATATTCGGATGGTAATATTTAAAGTACGGGTAATGTGACCATTGTATGGGATGTTCAGCCAGAGGATCGTATTGAAGTGAGTAAACCACCTTTCTGCCAAAAATTCTAAATTCTATAAAATTGAATTTTCCTCTTACCGACGACGACCAGGTACGCTGTGAAGTTTTCAGCCTGTTATCGAAAGATTTTTGTCTAGAGCAATACAATAAAAATTTGTATTGGTATCAGCTTTGGTCAAAACACATTCCCACCGAAGAACAGCTATGTGTTAATCATAAGGGAGTAAGTGTTGTGAAGGATTTAAATCTCTTTGGAGAATACAGTACGTTTTGTTTTTGTGTCTTTCAGCTGACATATCATTACATTCCGTTTTCGATAGACTTCATAGTTGATGTTCCACTTAGCGCTGAGGGCCGCCATAAACTTGTAGTCACATTTACTGCTTATGAAATTGGCATTTTTAAGCGACCAAATTCAATATGTTTTCAATTTGTTGGCGAATTTTTAATGGTATAAAACTCGTTCATTTAATTAAAAATCAAAAAGGTCAAAGTAAACAACAATAAACAACAAAATAAATTACATATGTACAATGTACATATGTCGAATTTTAAATAAAATTGTTTGAAGGACAAACAGAGCCTCTAACCATAGATGTAGTATAATATTTTTCAAATATCAATGAATTATGTAAACCCTGACATGAAGATTATATTTTTTAAAGACTATATAAGTCCTTTACAAGGATTTGCAGACCCTTAAATCGAAAATTTCTTCAAATTTTTAGGACGAACTTTTATACTCCATTTAAGAAAACCTTCCCAAGGCCTTTAAGAGGTATTCTAGTCGTAAACGAACTTAAAAACGAGTTAAAAAGATTCAGTCAGCCGCTAAGAGAATACCACTTGGGCGGGGTATTTGGAACACACGGTTCATTATCGAGAAATATGTAAAAATACCACAAAGACTACTAACAATTTTTGTGGTAGAGGTGTATGAAGGAATGTCCCTTAATATTGGGACAATTTGAGACCCATACCTCAGGAAGTATTGACCACTCCTATTAAAATGTAAAGGCAATCCTAGAAAAGTGTGGAACTTTTACGGAAAGAATGGACCGACATAGTAAATCATAGAACTAGATCTAAACCAGCCATTTTAATGGTCACCTTAGGTTTTTTTTTTTTTGAAATTGTGGGTCATTCTGTCAGAAATCATGGGCTGGCAAAAAGACTTTCAATGAAAATATCTAAATAATCTACTAACTTCAGAGTAAGTTTTGAACTTTTGCGGGAGTAAGTTTTGAACTTTTGGAAGAATTTGTCCGTTATTATCCATCACTCTTTTCGAAAGTTATCATGGCCACCATTCATTTTATTCAGTCACCGTAGGAATTTTTAGAGTTTTTGGACCATTATGTGAGGAAGCATGAACATTCCCACAAAAAAAACCAGTAAGAAAAGGATTATAGTCGGGCGGGGCCGACTATATGATACCATACACCACTGTGAATATATAAAATATAGGAGATATATATCAATTTGAACTGATTTCTATATAATATGGTACACTTATTACTAGAGAAAATTCCGTCACACATTCCAAATTTCATCAAAATTGGACGTAAATAGCGTGTTTGGTGCAGCAAATACGTCAAATCGGCCGAAACTATGTATGGGAGCTATATCCAAATCTGAACCGATTTCGATGTAATTTGGCACATTTATTTTTAGACCGAATTTAGTCACATATTCCAAATTTCATAAAAATTGGACGTAAATAGCGTGTTTGGTGCAGCAAATACGTGAAATCGGCCAAAAATATATATGGGAGCTATATCCAAATCTGAACCGATTTTCACCAAAAGCATAGCGTTCTTCCTATGGTTAAAAAAATTATATTACCCAATTTTCTGCTGAATCGGACAAAAAATGCGACCTGTAGGTTGCGAACAAAAATACATGGACAGACGGACGGACATGCATAAATCGACTCACCAAGTGATTATATGTATATCCCCAAAAGGAACTATGGGTCTATTTCGTTTCCTTTTGTATGTTACAAATGCACAAAGACATAATACCCCTTACCACATTGTGGTGTAGGGTATAAAAACGTTATATCGCTGCAGACAGGATTACAAAAAGTATGTTCGGTAAACATATCAAAACTATCCTCGAAGGGTTCTTAAACTGTATTTAATTGAAATTTTTAAAATTTTGTGAGACAGTTACCACAGAATGTGCTATCCGATATAGACCTTATTGGAATTTGACGTATATTTGGAAAATTTTTTTCAGTAATTCCAGGTATTCAATTCGTAAGTTATGGTGCTAATCAGTAATATTTGTTGGTGCCAGCAGGGGTTTTGGAGCTTTCGGACCATTATCCCAGGAAGTATAGATTTGTAGAATCTTTAATATTTTTCTGGTCAACTTTTGTAGCACCGTGACATTTATCGATATTTTCCGAAACTTTCTGAAGGAGCGTTCCAATGCTATTACAATGTACTAGAGATTTCCTTATTATTGTCTTGGCTACAATTTTCGTCTTAGTGTTGGATCGACCATCTCATTGGTTTAGCTTTTATATGCCAAAATGTCCAAAAAACGTGGCTAAAAAACTTAAAGTCAAAATCGGGAGGCTCGATTTAGACACATAATCTAGTAGACTTTTTTGCTTAGTACAATCCCAGGAATCACAGACGCGACCCGCCCATTAAGGTTTTTTCCCTCCATACGAATCGCCCCGGCCTATTGTAGATACATATTTGAAGGACTTCCAGAGATTGAAGGCTTTTATGAGGTTTTCTAGAGAAAAAATGCCTTGTAGAGAACGTCCAGAGATAGAAGACCTTTATGAGGTCTTCTAGAAAAAAAAGGCCTTTATGAGGTTTTCTAGAGAACGAAAGACTTTATGAGGTCTTCTGGCGAAAGAAGGCCTTTGTAAGGGTTTTTTGGAGTCGGAAGGCATTTATGAGATCTTCTACAGAAAAATGGCCAATATGAGGTCTCCTACAGAAAGAAGGTCTTTATGAGGTTTTGTACAATCGGAAGACTTTTATGAGGTCTTCTAGAGAACAAAAGACTTTATGAGGTCTTCTAGCGAAAGAAGGCCTTTTAGAGCCGGGAGATATTTATGAGGTTTTGAGGAGTCTGAAGACATTTATGAGGTATTCCAGCGACACAAGACCTTTATGAGGTCTTCCAGAGAACGAAAGAAGGCTTTTGTGAGGTTTTGTAGAGTCGGAAGACAGTTATGAGGTCTTCTAGAGAAAAAAGGTATTTACATATGCAGTTTCCTAAAGGAAGAAGGCCTTTATGAGGTCTTCTAGAGGAAGAAAGCCTTTTTAGGATTTTGTAGAGTTAGAAGATATTTATATGGTCACGCAGAGACAGAAGGCCTTTATGAGTTATTCTAGGAAAAATAACTTTATGAGGTCTTCTAGACAACAAAAGCCTTTATGAGGTCTTCTAGCGAAAGAAGGCCTTTATAAGGTTTTGTAGAATCGGAAGACATTTACAAGGTCTTCCAGACACAGAAGGATTTTCTAGAGTCTTAAAAAACTGTAACTAAAAATTGAAGACATTTTTGAGACCTTTTAAAGACAGAAAGCCTTTATTGGTCTTCCAGAGATGGAAGGTCTTTATGAGGTCTTGTAGAGAAGGACGCCTTTAAAGGGTTTTGTAGAGTCGGAAAGCCTTTATGAGGTCTTCTAGTGAACGAAAGCATTTATGAGGTCCACTAGAGAATGAAGGTCTTTGTGAGGTTTTGTAGAGTCTATGGAAATTTAAAAGGTCTTCCATGGATAGAGGGTCTTTTTCATGTTTTGTAGTATCTGAAGACCATTATGAGGTACTTAAAAGGCAGGAGGTATTTATAACGTCTTCCAGAAATAGAAGGCTTTTAGGAGTCCTCTACAGAAAAATGCCTCTTTGAATACATCTAGAGAAAGAAGGAAGGTAGAGCAGGAAGGCCTTTATGAGGTTTTATTGAGCCGGAAGGCCTTAATGAGGTCGTCTGGAGAAAGAAGGCTTTTATGAGGTTTTGTAACGTCGAAGACCTTTATGAGGTCTTTTAAAGACAAAAGGCATTTATAAGATATTTTAGCGAAAGAAGGCTTTTGTAGGGGTTTTGTAGAGCCTGAAGGCCTTTATGCCTTTAGAGTTAGAAACTTATAAAGAAAAAGACTTTTATGAGGTCTTCCAGAGACAGAAGTCCTTTATTTGGTCTTCTAGAGAAGGAAGATCGTTATGAGGTCTTCTAGACCTAGAAGACCTTGCTAAGCTCAGATGCCATTATGTGGTCTTTTACAGACAGAAGCCGTTATAAGGTTTCTAGAGATAGAAGACCATTATGAGTCTTCTAGAAAAAGAAGGCTTTTAATGAGGTCTTCCAGAGGTAGAAGAACTTAATGCGGTCTTTTAGATAAAGAACACATTGCTAAGCTTAAAAGCCTTTAAGAGGTCTTCTAAAGACAGAAGCCTTTATAAGGTTTTCTAAAAATATAAGGTCATTATGATTCTCCTAGAAAAAGAAGGTTTTTGTGAAGTATTCCAGAGGTAGAAGAGCTTAATGAGGTCTTTAAGAAATATAAGAAGATGAGATAAGGCTTTCTAAAGTTAAAAGACTTCTAGGGATAGCAGTCCTTTATGATGTTTTCTGGAGTACGAGGTCCTGTAGACATAGAAAAACTTTATTAGAATAAATGTAAGCGGTCTTCAATAATAAATGTCTTAACAAGCCCGCGGACCCCAGTCGAACAGAGAGTTACCAGTCCCAAGGCTGCATATCATTGAAAGTAGAAGTAACTCGATTACGAAATCCAACCAGATGTACCTTTTCTAGTACCGCACTAATCTCAACTCTCCAGACTATTCCGATTTTTTTGGTGTGTTGAGGGATTGCACTTTCACTCATAAATAGGTTGCCCTTCGTCAGCTCCAGAGCCGAAGAAGGTATTAGGCCTTGTTCCCAGCAGTGAGAAAGGTACTATCATGTAATTATAGTTATTAGACTTTTTCCTCATTTCTACACCTATTCACTGATCGTGCTTAATTTATCAAACACACGGCGACCATACCCTGTTTGTATGGAATTAAAACTGGTAATAGTGTCGACTACGAATTATGAAAGGGACTTTCTACTGGTGAAAGATAGATCACCAAGAGTTTAGTGATAGCCATACAGTGGATACTCAAATTGGTGTCTGTGGGATAGACCTAGAAGCTCCGTGGATGACAACCACTTTCTAGGAGCTGAAATTAGTGCGGAATTGGACCGGAAAGCTGCGTGGATGGCAACTAATCTCTAGGACCTCTATAAGTAGTCCCAAAGGTACGCTGGTCGACTCATGATATCGCTGTCCCGTGCAATGGCGCACCATGGTTTGAGCCGTATTTTTCGGAAGGGTATTCTACAAGTAAATTCAACAGCGTCTGACGCACGGAGGCCGACTTGCTAGTTTGCGCCTGATTCTCAGTGGGACGGCATAAACACACATTTTTCGCCCTAATGAGCATTAAGATTGGGACCAGTAAAATCTAATTATGGCATACTGGAACACGTAACTTTATATTTATTGATTCCCTTGGCCTGGCAGTGCTAGTATTGAATGGGAGACCTAGAAAGTCTTGAAGAACGCTCTAATTTCTATCGCAACCAATGTGGATGTGAAGGTCCAACATTGTTCTGATTTATAGGATCTAGTTTTGAAAGCAGTTTTCATAGAAATCCTACATCAACCCTCACATGGCCTCCCTGCATGCATAGGGACAAACGCTCTAAATTCTATCGAAGAACACTCTAAGTTCTGTCGCCAGCAAGCTGGATGTGAAAGTGCAGGTTTGTCGTGGGCTTGCATGGGACCGAAAAACGTTCTACTGAGATAACGGCTTTAAGTTTGGACAACAACAATGAATACCACCAACGCAAAGGCTGAAGTAGAAGCACAATGAACATATAACCCTTTCAAGCTCCGCGGAATGAAACGCACACCGCCTGAGTTGAGAAATCTTCTAAAGATAGAATATTAAAAGTCTCCCTTCTGCCTCTTAAAGAAAGAAGAAATCAATGAGATCTTCTCAAGTTAGAAGCCCCATGTGAGACCTTTATGAGGTCTTTTAGAAATAAATATGTTTGATCTTCTGCAGATAGCACACATTTAAGATGTCGTCTAGGGAAAATACATTAATAACTTCTTCCAGATATTGAAGAGAACCTTTTAAGGTTTTCTAATGATAGAGGACTTTTAGGAGTCCTATAGAAGGCCTTTACGAGGTCCTTAATCTATATAAAACCTTATGAGATCTCAAGACTTACACAGATAGTAAACAAACTTAATGGAGTCCTCCCTATAGAGATGCATTTAATAAAGTCTGCTGTTAAGGGAAATCTTCATGGGGCCTTCTTAAGATCAATTATAATGAACTATTGTAGCCCTCATAAAAGCTTTCTTGGCATTTTCAGATATATTTCTCCTTTGAGATGTTCATGAGAAATTTCTTTGTTTTAATTATAACCATAAACTGTGTGTTTTTTTTTAAATAAATATTGTTACTTTTTTCCACTATTTGAAGAAAAATTCAACAGAATATCCATACTGACCCCGCGCATAAATGCATACATACATATTAAATATAAAAATCTGTTATGAAAACCACAAATGTGATAAATTTGCATTACAGATTGTTTTCGGTTTTCAAATTCACCGACATCCGAACTGCATCTGCATTGAATGGCAACTGATGCCAAGTACAACAAAACAGAAACTTTGTTATATTCCACAATAACAGAAACCACTAACACACACACACACAACACAAATAATAACCAGAATGTCAACAGCATTTAACCGCCAGAATTAAATACATTAACCAGAGGTTTTTTATAGACAGCAGTACTGTGGGCTTATAGTGAAGAACATGGTTTTACAATTCTATAAAACAAATATATGGTCTGTTCCAGAACAGCAAGAATCTACTAATTTTTACTATTTTTTCCGATAACATAAAGTAAAAAATGTTATCGTAGTAAAAAATAGTAGCTTCTTGCAGGTTCTGGAACAGAGCAATAATTTCAAACTATATTGAGAGGTCTGAAATTTCTTTCTTAGTTGAACCTAAAAGGAGCCGCGAAAAAAAATCATTTAAATCCAAAATAGTTAAACGTGAATCTTCAACATAAGTTTCAAATATTTATGTTTTAGGGGCTAAAGGGTGGTTTATGTTACTTTAATACCTGCGTTTAGTCATTAGAAAAGTTCCGTTTTTGTATTTTTTCTTTTGCAAAACTTAGTTAGGCGGCTATGACAGAACAATTGTTCCTGCTGCAGAATTCATGATCAAATTTCAAACACTTCGATGGTCAACTAAGCTGTTGCCTAATTTCGTTTTGCTCTCCGTGATGAAGCTTTTCATTAAAGTTTCGCTCCGTCGCACGGTGGTCGAAAGCACTGATCTAGGGGCGTGAAATCAATAACTTGCAAACGTATTGAGATACGTCACACACACAAACTCAGCTTGTACCTGTGGGTAATAATGGGCCAAATATGAACAATATCGGCTAATGTTTTGGTATAGCCCCCATATAACGGTACCTTCCGATTTTCGGTATTTTGAGGATTTAAGCCACAATTTCGTAGCAAATTACCTGTAATTTGGTATTTAGGGTTCCTAGTGGTCAAAAAATAATTTCACCAAAAATTATGGACATAGGTGCACGTTTTGATATGGCCCCCATGTAACCGTACCTCCCAATTTAAGGTATTTTGAATATCATGATCACATTTTTAAACCAACTTGGCTGTAATTTTGCATTCCGTGTTCTCACTGCGTATAAAATCTTCTTACAAAACATTTTCAACACGGATTTATGTTTCGATGTAGCCCCTTTAATGGTACCCCCGATTCGTTGAATTTTTACTTGTTATCCCATATTTAATAACATATTTAGCTATAATATGGTATTATAGTGTCTCCGGAGGTAGAAATCCTCCTTGCAAACATTTCTCAAGATAGGTCCATATTTTGATTTAGCTCCCATACAAATGCACAGCTAAATTTGTATGAATTTCATGCAAAATCCCTTTTTTTAAAAGTGCAGTCATCAAAAGATTTGCAAATATTTGCAGCCCAAATGTGGTGTCTAAAATTAAATAACTATTTATTTTTCCTGTCCATAATTTTAAGGTGGAGATATTTTGTGACTGCGGATTCCCCAAATACCGCTGAATCTTCAAATGTCAAATTACAGATAGTTCGGTCAACAAATTTACCTAAACTTCTCAAAACATCTAAAATTGGCAGATACCAAAAAATGGACCTGTGTTGAGAATTTTTGGGTTAGAAGTTTTGCGATCATTGGGAAGCAAACGTGTCAAATTACAGCTAGTTCGTTTAAAAACTGTAGCTAAAATCCTGCAAATATCGAAAATCGTTATGTACCATCATACGATTTTTGTGGATAATAGAAGCTTTATCACAGACGGATGTACGGACGGATATGCATAGATCGACTCAGAATTTTATCCTGATGAAGAATATATATCCTTTATAGGGTTTCACATTATTTGGTTTGTTCCTTTACTTTTAAAAATGTCAACAATGGCAGAAAATGGTAGTACTACTATTACGACGGTGGGTGACGTAGGGGATGGAAGATACCAAGGAACGGTCCTGACCGGTTTTAATATGGCAAAGCCCAGGATTTATCTTGGTCCCTCTTTCTTCTCAAGTGGACACTGACCTCCCCGTGGTGTCACCTGGGGAACACCCGTTAAAGGTAGTGAGCTAACATGTGCCGCGCGTTCACCCATAAGAACGTTAAAAACTTGGGTTTGGGCGTCGGGTTAGTAACCCTCCCCTTGAAAAAACAGCCTACTATGAAAACACGAAAGAAAAGAAAAACAAACCCCTCTAAAGTTGACGAACCCCGCAAACGTTTTAAGGACTATGATCTGCGAATCTGCATCTGGAATGTTCACACTCTTTATAGAGAAGCTGCAGTTTACGCATTGGCAGATGTACTTGAAAAGTACAAGGCCGACATTACTGCAATACAGGAAATACGATGGATTGGGAAAGGCGTCACAACAACACCTAAAGGTGACGCACTGTATTATAGCCACCATGACGTAAAGCATGAGTTTGGTTGCGGATTCGTAGTTAGACGGAGACTAAAACATCTGTTATCCAGCTTCACCCCAGTGAATGAAAGACTTGCTGCAATTCGAATAAAAGCTAAATTCTTCAACATCAGCTTTATTTGCGCTCATGCTCCCACTGAAGAAAAGGACGAACAGACCAAAGATATATTTTACGAGCGCTTAGAAGAAACATATAACCGTTGCCCTTCACATGACATTAAAATCATTCTACGCGATTTTACTGCCAAAATTGGAAAGGAGAATATCTTTGGCCCAATGGTAGGGAAATTCAGTCTCCACAGTGAAACATCTGACAATGGTATGAGGCTGATAGACTTTGCAGCTGCAAAAAACATGGCAGTTAGCAGTACCAGATTTAATCATCTCGATATTCATAAGGGAACCTGGCTGTCTCCAGATCAAAGAACAAGTAATCAAATTGATCATGTTGTGATAGATGGAAGACATTCATCGAGCGTGTTGGATGTACGATCGTTCCGAGGCGCCAACATTGATTCGGACCACTACCTTGTTGCAGCAGAGGTACGTACCCGTCTAAACGTTGCAAATAAAGCACGAAGTTGGACATCGATAGGCTGCAAACACAACAGATAGCCACAGCATATTCCACTCAACTAGCCCAATTGCTTAACGCAAGCACTCCTTGTCCCGATAACATAACAACACAATGGCAAAATATTGCCCACTCCATGCAAACAGCCGGATTCCAGAGACCTCCACAAAGGAATTCATGGTATGATTAGGAGTGTCGTGCTGCTACCGAAGAGAAAAATGCGGCATATAGAGCTACTTTACAATCAGTAGCAACGCGTAGCGCACGAGAGAGATATCGGGAGAAAAGAAGAGAAGAGAAACGTCTTTTCCGCAAGAAAAAGAGAGAAATGGAAAAGCGGGAGTGTGAAAAAATCGAGATGTACAGGAGCCAGAATGAAGTCCGAAAATTCTACCAAAGAGTGAAACATCAAATAGATGGCTTTGGTACAGGCACATCCTCCTGTAGAGACCAGCCAGGTAATCTGGTAACAGATACAGATAGCGTGCTCAGGATATGGAAGGAACATTTCTCCAATCTGCTGGTATCCAATAGAAGCGAAGACGATGATACCACAGATCCAATCCCAGAAGATGGTATAGAATGTATACCGCCCGGCCAAGATGAGGTAAAAACAGCAATCAACCGGCTAAAGAATAATAAAGCAGCAGGAGCCGATGGCTTACCAGCCGAGCTGTTTAAAACCGGAGGCGACGCGCTGATAAGGTGTATGCATCAGCTAGTTAGCTCCATCTGGCAGGAAGAACGCCTACCCGACGATTGGAACCTGAGCATCCTGTGTCCCGTCCACAAGAAAGGAGATAAGACTGTATGCTCCAACTATAGGGGCATAAGTCTTCTCCCTATTTCCTATAAGATAATGTCAGGGATATTGTGCGAACGACTAAAGCCAATGGTCAACGAAATAATTGGACCATACCAATGTGGCTTTAGACCTAGCAAGTCCACCATTGACCAGATATTTACCCTGCGGCAAATCTTAGAGAAGACCCAAGAGATGCAGATCGACACATATCACCTTTTTGTCGATTATAAAGCAGCCTTCCACAGCGCTTACGTTCAACGGTATTCCGTGCAATGTCTAAATTTGGTATCCCCGCAAAGCTCATCCGGCTTTGTAAGATGACTTTAAGTGATACTAGGTCCTCAGTTAAAATTGGAAAGAACCTCTCCGAAGAATTTTGTACCAAAAGAGGTTTCAGACAAGGAGACAGCCTTTCGTGTGACCTATTCAACATTTTGCTAGAAAAGGTAATACGAGATGCAAATGTCAAAAGAAGTAGCACAATCTACACCAATAGCCACATGTTACTTGCTTATGCTGATGACATAGACATCATGGGACGATCAGTAAAGGAAGTAACTGATACCTTCAGGAAGGTCGAAGCAGAATCTGCGAAAGTGGGTCTGGTGGTAAACGGCGAAAAGACCAAATTGATGGGGTCGACGTGCAAAGCGTCCATAGAGCTCGGACCAACTGTGGAAGTTGGTACCTATAATTTTGAGGTAGTAAAAGACTTCGTCTACCTCGGCACTGCCATAAACACAACAAACAACATCAGTTGTGAAATAAGAAGAAGAATTGTATTGGCCAACAGATGCTACTATGGTTTAAGTAAGCAGTTTAAAAACAAAGCCACATCTCGTCAAACAAAATCAACGCTTTACAAAACGCTGATACTGCCCGTACTAATGTATGGCTCCGAAGCATGGGTACTTGCGCAAGCAAATAATGCAGTGCTTGGTGTGTTTGAGAGGAAAATTCTTCGAAAGATCTACGGGCCGATTTGCGTTGACGGTGAATATCGACGTCGTATGAACCACGAGCTATATCAGTTATACAAAGACATGAATATAGTTAAACGTATTGAGATGCAACGATTGCCTTGGCTAGGCCATATCATGAGAATGAGCGATGATGAACCCGCTAAAAAGGCGTATGAATACATGCCACATGGCGGTGCACGCAGAATCGGCAGGCCTAAGCTTCGATGGAGCATACAAGTGGATGAAGAAATGAAAAGGCGCGGTATTCCAAAAAGCGAAGCGAAAAACAGAGAGGAATGGAGATCTTTTCTTAGTTCGTTCTATGGAACAAATGTTCTGTAATGGGCCAGCTAAGTAAGTAAGTACTATTACGACGGTACAATTGATTTCGGAGGAAAACCCACACTTCCTGATGTAATGGCCCAATGCTCTACAACACATCTGTCGGCACTAACTGATATAGCTGATGAGCATGATAACTTACGCATTGAATATCCGATTTGGCACATTATAAAATTTCTTCTAAACATACAACAACTTCTAAGGAGGTATATAGCGGACACCATCTTCGGGTACCTCCCTCAGAAAAGTTCAACATTTTAGCTTAAGTGCAGTTTTAGTGCTGTTCGATGATCCTTTTGAATTTTTTCCGAAGATATTTGTGTAGTCCTTTTTTTCTTGATATAATGCCCTAAAGCTCTAAAAACTCCTACGTTGACCAATTAAAATGTATCGAAAAGAATTACTCCCAAAATAAGATCCAGTTCTATGATGTACTATGCTGTCCATTTCTTCAGGTACCTCACATGCAAAGGCCTCAACACTGACCGGGCTTTGTTGATTCTGTCGGTAATATCGGCATTTGAACCTCCGTCTCTGCAGATTGTGCTTCCTAGGTAAGAGAAGCGGTAGACATCTTTGATGAGCTGCCCATGGAGCGATAACTTAGCTGTGTTATTAGAACCAATGCGAATCGGTTTGGCTTTCTTCGCATTTATCTTCAGGCCAACATAATTCGCAATAGCTGATAGTCGCTCTAACTTTTGTGCGATATCGGATAAGAGATGTGCAAAAAGGCTGATGTCGTCAAATGTTCATCGTATATTTAGGTATTCCACTCATATTATCGTTATCTTGTGCAGTCTGAAGCTGAGGTTACATTCTTGTCGGCTTAGCTATTTTTAGAAGGTGGATTTTTCTTAAATCCAAGTTTAATTATCCATAGGATGTCTCAAAACTACTTCAAAGTATTCTCGGTTAAAAATTCATTAAACTATCCACGCCATAGGGCCTACGGAAAACATCGTTCAAATAGTCCAGTCAAAATAGACATTGTAATAGCAGAAATTCCCACAAAGCTGAATTCTGGTGTAGAGCTAGGGTTTGCCATTAAAAGCAATTTCCTATTTCCATTGATCCCATGTGTGCAAAGGAAGTTATTCGGGGTGAAAAGTCAAATTTTAAGGGTTTTTAAGGTTTCGGAATTTTTCTTGAAAATGGTGGGTCTAGTCAAAAAAGTGAGAAGAGCAAATATTATAGACGGAAAAATTACCTACAAGTTTGGTGGTTATAATTTTTTCCTAGAAGAAACCATTCTTGACATATAGCGGTTCTAGAAAAATACATCAGTTATATGTGCATATAAAGGAAATATGCACATATTCAGCCGAACCGGCTAAAACAAACGGATCTGTTCCCCCAAAAATTAAATGTTCCCTTGAAGAGCGCAATTATACCTATATTGCCACATGTGTAGGCTAAGGGAAGGCTTCAAAAAATCGTAAACATATTACATTTTAAGGCCAAAAACCAAATTCCTCTCCACTGTGCCTCACATCGACAACATCAGCTGCATTTGCTTCCAGTGACAACAATAAAAATCAACAACAACAATAACTCTTTAAAAATGTGCATAATTTTTATTATTTTTATGTGGTTAATAATGTTTTACATTAAACCACGTTTGTAAAATTCTGTACACAAAAAAAAACAACAACACAGCCAACAACATATCATTATTATCCACTTGCAAAAGCAGCTCGTGCTGTATAAACTTAAATATTATTATCATCATCGCCATCACATGAAATGATGATATTTTTCGTTTTTTTCTCTAAACCTGCAGCTACTCTGTGCACATGCACGGCACATCGCAAATATTCATATGAAGAAAGAGCGAGAGAGATGAGGGTCTGGGGAAGAAGTTAAAATAAGTTCTTATATTCTTCATTTAAACTTTAGCACGTCAAAGTAACCATTGTGGGTGACCTTTTAATGTGAAGGTTTTGAAACTGGCATGGAGTTTGACATTAGAAACGGGGGGCAGTGTGAAAATTGTGAGTTAAACTGTGGACAGAAATTTTAGCATACAAAGAGGAATAGATGATGGACTATATCGCTCGAATGCATAGGGCAACTCCCTCACAAAATAAAAAAAAAATGATTTAGTGAAGTTCAAGAGCTGCTCGATAATACTTCTACATAAAAATTTTACTATTAGCCGAACCAAGAAAAGATTTCCATTCCTCTATTCCTCTATGAGCGGATTCATCATCGCTCATTTTTATTACATGGCCTTGCCAACGCAATCGTTGCATATTGACCGGTAGATCTTTCCAAGATTTTTTCTCTCAAACACTGTAACCTGACTGTTACATTGCAAAACCGCCCCTCTGATATTACATCCATTATCAATACAAAACTACCTTATCAGTGCATTTAAACTTCAGTGTATTTCCTGCTTGTCTCGCCTTACAAATAATTCTCATTCACTCCGTAAACAAAGTACAAGATAAGATGTGTGGCATTGTCCGCAGTCACTTGAATCGAATCTAGCAATAGCCGTCGGCCCTGCGATCCGTTCGCTCCTGTCGATCCGTTCGCTCCTAGCGATTTGTTCGCTCCTGCCGATTCGTTCGCTCCTGTCGATTCGTTCGCTCCTGTCGATTCATTCGCTCCCGCCGATTCGTTCCTTGCGACTCGTTCGCTCTCTGCGACTCGTTCGCTCTCTGCGATTCGTTCGCTCCGTTGTCTAACTATATCTGACTCCTTTTTTTACAGAAGAGCAATCCGAATAGGAACGAACCGAACTCAACACCCGAAGACTACCGAGCCGAACTCAACACCCGAAGAATACAGAGCTGAGCCCAACACCCGAAGACTACCGTGCCGAACTCAACACCCGAAGACTACCGAGCCCAGTATAACACACGAAGACTACCGATCCGACAGCAATCCGAATAACGCCGAGCCGTGCGATACTCCAACAACGGGAACTACCGACCCACTTGGGGTGCTGATAAAGAAACTTTGTTGACCACCTACAATGCAATAGGCCGATCTGTGGTAAGCTATGCGGCGCCAGCGTGGTCTGCAAAGGTTAGCGCCTGCCAGAATGCCGCCCTGAGGACTTGCACAGGGTGCCTCCTCATGACACCAGTGGACCATCTTCATGAGGAGGCGAAGGTTTTACCGGTGCGTCAGCACAATAAAATGTTGTCGATGCAGTTCCTGCTTGGGTGTTACCGCAGTGAGCATCCCTGTCACGATTTAATGGACAGGCTCCCCCCACACAGGCACGTCAGGAGATACCTTCATGATCTAGAGAGAGAGGTCCAAAGGTATAAAAGAGAACCGCTAGATCAACGAGCCCATCAGGCAGGCTTGAATCGCACTCACACCAACATGGTTGCACAAGCAGTACGAAGATACAGCGTGAATGCCGTACTTGGAGACCATCCCCCATCTATCGCAGCAGAAGAACTCCAGCTGCCAAGGCAAACACGAGTGGTTTTAGCTCAGTTAAGATCCGGACGATTCAGCCGCCTCAATTCGTATTGGGCCAGAATTGACGCCACGATACCCAACATATGCCCAGCATGTAGATTAGCTAACCCCACTCACCTGTCTCTTCATTCTTTATGGACGCAATCAGTCCAGGTTGCAGAATTCTTGAGTTTGGATACAGAGGAACTTGATAACTGAAATAATACACCAACGAAAATATATGCTTTGCTACAACAACAACAACCGACCCATTGTCAATCCGAGTATTGCCGAGCGAGGGCTGACGGTCAGAATATTGCCGATTTCACTATTGCCGAGCCGAGTGTTATCGACCGACTGTCAACGACCAACCCCATCTTGTATCCGCCGATTACCACCTATTTTATACCGACCAATACGAAGCGATTCCACCCGAGGGTGTTCCCCAACTTTACCAACATATACTACAACATCAACTAATCTCCATACTATCTGAAACTTATGTTTAGGAAATTATATAAATATAAAACTCTGAAGCACAGTTCCATAGTGTCTCATCTTACTTAAGGTTTGTGGGTCCTTGAGTCGACCCTGGCAGCGGCTGAGCTAACCTCTGCCTTTGGTAAAACCACTCGTTATAACACACCAAACAATGCATTGTCTGCTTGCGCAAGTACCCAGGCTTCGAAATCATACAACAGCACGGGCAGTATCAGTGTTTTGTAAAGCGTTGTCTTAGTTTGACGAGATGTGGCTTACTGAGTGCTTACTTAAGCCAGAGTAGCATCTGTTGGCCAATATAATTCTTCTTTTTATTTCACAACTGATGTTGTTTGTTGTGTTTACGGCAGTGCCGAGGAAGACAAAGTCTTTTACTACCTCAAAATTATAGGAACCAACGTCAACAGTTGGACGCATTGCACGTCGACACCATCAACTTGGTCTTCTCACCGTTTACTGACAGACCCACTTTAGCAGATACCCCTTCGAATTTTGCGAAAGGCATCAGTTACTTCCTTTACTGATCGACCCATGATGTCAATGTCACCGGCTAAAGCAAGTAACATGTGGCTGTTTGTATATATTGTGCCACTTCTTTTGACCTTCGCATCTCGTATAACCTTTTCCAGCATAATGTTGAATAAGTGACACGAGAGGCCGTCTCCTTGTCTGAAACCTATTTTGGTACTAAACTCTTCGGAGAGGTTCTTTCCTATTTTAACTGAGGGCCGAGTATCAGTTAATGTAATTTTACAAAGCCGAATGAGCTTTGCGAGGATACCAAATTCAGACATGGCTTGGAATATCGTTGAACGTAGGCGGCTGTGGAAGGCTGCTTTATAATCGACAAAAAGGTGGTAGGTGTCGATCTGCAACTCTTGGGTCTTCTCCAGGATTTGCCGCAGGGTAAATGTCTGGTCAATGGTGGACTTGCCATGTCTAAAGTCGCATTGGTATGGTTTCGTTGACCATAGGCTTTAGTCGTTCGCACAATATCCCTGACACTTTCTTGTAGGCAATAGGGAGTTGAAGTGGACGGAGCACCTCAGGCTCCAATCGTCGGGTACGCGTTCTTCCTGCCAGATGGTGCTAACTAGCTGATTCACACACCTTATCAGCATATCGCCTCCGGTCCTGCTACCTTATTAACCTTTTGCCGGTTTATTGCTGTCTTTATCTCATCTTGACAGGGCGGTATACATTCAATACCATCTTCTGGGATTGGATCTGTGGTATCTTCGTCGTCTTCGTTAGTATTGGATACCAACAGTTTGGAAAAATGATCTTTCCATATCCTGAGCACACTATCTGTATCAGTTACCAAATTATCTTGCTGGTCTCTACAGGAGAATGTGGCTGTACAAAATCCATCAGTTTGATGTTTTGCTCTTTGGTAGAACTTTCGGACTTCATTCTGAATCCAGTACATCTCGATTTTCTAATTTTTTTTTGCGGAAAAGACGTTTCTCCTCTCTCCTTTTCTCCCGATACCTATCTCGTGCGCTACACCTTGCTACTGATTGTAGAGTAGCCCTATATGCCGCATTTTTCTTTTCGGTAGCAGCACAACACTCCTGGTCATACCATGGATTTCTTGGTGGAGGTCTCTGGTATCCAAGTATGGATTTTGCGGCTGTTTGCATGGAGTGGGCAATACATTACCATTGTGTTGATATGTTATTGGGACGAGGAGAGCTTTGATTAAGCAATTGAGCCAGTTGAGTGGAATATGCTGTGGCTATCTGTTGTGATTGCAGCTTACCGTTGTCCAACTTCCGTGTTGTGTTCGTACTTTATGTAGGCGGGTACGTACCTTTGCTGTAAGAAGGTGGTGGACCGAGTCTAAGCTCCTCAGAACAAACATGCATCCAACACGCTCGATGAATGTCTTCCTTCTAACGTGATCAATTTCTTGTTGTCTGATCTGGAAACATCCAGATTCCCTTATGAAGATGCGAAATGCTTGAATCTGGTGCTGGTAACTACCATGTTCTTTGCCGCTGCAAAGTCTACCATTGTCAGTGGACCGACTGAATTTTCCGACGCCAAAGATATTCTCCTTTCCAAGTTTAGCACTGAAATCGCCTAGAATAATTTTAATGTCATGGGCAGGGCAAATGCTTCTTCTAAGCGGTCGTAAAATATTTTACAAGGGCACACGTTTATTCTCCATGCATCCATCTCGATAATAAACTGTGTGTTCCAAAAACTCCGCCCAAATGGCATTCTCTTATCGGCTGACTGAATATTTTTAACTTGTTTTAAGTTCTTTTATTTACATCTAGAATACCTCATAAAGGCCTTGAGAAGGTGTTTTTAAATGGTATATAAAAGTAAGTCCTAAACATTTGAAAGAAATCTTCGATTTAAGGGTCATGGGATCCTTGTTGGGAACTTATCTAGTCTTAAAAAATATAATCTTCAATTCAGAGTTTAAATGTTTCTTTGACCTGGAAAAATATTGAGGGCAATCATAAATATTTCCCTCGGAAGTTTCCGCAAGTAAAATATTTTTAAAAAGTGAAATTCTTTCAAAATTTTGAAACCCCCTTATAATCGCTTAATTATGGAATATTCAGGCCGAATCGACAAAAATATTTTTTTTTTTTTTTTTTTTTTTTTTTTTTTGCCTTATTAAGGCGAAGGCCATTTATAGTGATATTTAATTAATTCTCTTTCGAGTTGAGCTGTTAGGCCTTTAGAGATACATTGAAAAATTAGGAGTCTACCGAAGTCCCACGCATCCAACCATTACACTACGTTTCACGGGTGGTAAATCCGATCTTCAGGTGTATTAGGATGTTGTTTTTGTGGCAGACGAAGGCAAAGCTTGGTAACTGGTATATATATCGAACTTCATTAGATAAATGTATATGCGAAATTATGTCAGTTAATTGAAACTCCAAACTTTTCCTATAGTCCTGCTTGGTAATCCCATTTTTCAATGTTCACAAATACTATGGTAAGTTTTATTCCTACATCATTAGTAATTGCTCTTCTATATCAGAAGATTTTATTTTTTGATCATCAATTATTGTCTACTAAAGTTTTGACAAGTTGATGGTGGCTTAGAACGCTAAGACGCCGGCAACCTTGACACTCAGTTGTCGGAGACCCAGGTTCGAATCCCAGCCTGGCTCATGCTGAAATTATTTTTTATTTTTGCCTTATTAAGGCGAAGGCCATTTATAGTGATATTTAATTAATTCTCTTTCGAGTTGAGCTGTTAGGCCTTTAGAGATACATTGAAAAATTAGGATTTACCACCCGTGAAATTAGGATTTACCACCCGTGAAACGTAGTGTAATGGTTGGATGCGTGGGACTTCGGTAGACTCCTAATTTTTCAATGTATCTCTAAAGGCCTAACAGCTCAACTCGAAAGAGAATTAATTAAATATCACTATAAATGGCCTTCGCCTTAATAAGGCAAAAATAAAAAATAATTTCAGCATGAGCCAGGCTGGGATTCGAACCTGGGTCTCCGACAACTGAGTGTCAAGGTTGCCGGCGTCTTAGCGTTCTAAGCCACCATCAACTTGTCAAAACTTTAGTAGACAATAATTGATGATCAAAAAATAAAATCTTCTGATATAGAAGAGCAATTACTAATGATGTAGGAATAAAACTTACCATAGTATTTGTGAACATTGAAAAATGGGATTACCAAGCAGGACTATAGGAAAAGTTTGGAGTTTCAATTAACTGACATAATTTCGCATATACATTTATCTAATGAAGTTCGATATATATACCAGTTACCAAGCTTTGCCTTCGTCTGCCACAAAAACAACATCCTAATACACCTGAAGATCGGATTTACCACCCGTGAAACGTAGTGTAATGGTTGGATGCGTGGGACTTCGGTAGACTCCTAATTTTTCAATGTATCTCTAAAGGCCTAACAGTTCAACTCGAAAGAGAATTAATTAAAAAAATATTTTCTTTTTGGACATAAATATAGAAATAAACAAGTAAGAAAGTCTATAGTCGGACGGAGCTGACCATGGGATACCCTATACCACTATCCCTGGACAATTGCCCTCCACGGAACTTCTTTTCAATGATTGTGAAAATTTAATTATCAAATATCAGAGATGTAATGTATAATATTTATGACCAAAACCAAAAAGTTATCTAGCATGACAAAGACATTTTTGTAGCAGGAAAGGAAAATTTAGTTCACACAAACTAAAATGTAATGAAACCCACTTATGTAGTACTACTACTTCCGTTGTTTAACCGCTACGTTATTGAAATTTTTACCAATTTCACACAAAAGTTTCAGTCCATTTAACCCGCTAAGTATTATCTGATCTTCACGTTGGTTTGTACGCTTCTTCTTCATCATAAACTCAAACTTTGTTTAAAATTTTGCGGGTTATTATTTTAACCTACAGAGCCGCTACAAAATTGGTTAAAATTTTGTTTTTGGTCCATTTCATCCCTTGAACATTTCACGATCATCACCAAAAACTAAGCATTTCTATTCTGGCCCGAACCCAACCTCCTTAAAAAATTCGTTAAAATCGGTCCATAATTGCGGCCTTAAGCTTCTTTACAATTTTTAATGGACGGACACACATCGCTAAATCGGTTTATCTTTTCGAGATATGAATTTTGGCATACCAAATAAGGGGTCTAGGACAAATATTTCGTGGTGTTACATAAACTTTTGGAGAAACAATATGTAGCATGGGATAAAAATGTGGTTCTCTACACAGAACCCATTATATATTAGGCAGTAGGCCCGTTATCTAGCAAACACTTTATTGCAATTTACATCAGAGGAAAGGTCAGTAGTTTTTTTCCATATGTAGGCTACTTTGCGAAATATATATGTCCTCAAGGAATTAAAATATCGACCAAAAATAAAATGTTTATATTTTTAATACAAAAGTAATGGTCCATTTCACCCGCTAAAGAATATCAGATCATCATTCAAAATTGTTGGCATCTTTTTCGACCTATACTCTTACCCGGTGCAAAATTTCGTGACTATTGATGTATAATTGCGACTTCTAGCGAGTTTATTATTACACTACAAACAAATAACGGAATATATTAGGCTGTAACTCTGTTATCTGATCATGCACACCAACATAATTGGCATCAATTGAAAGGTCAAGCGTTCCACTTTGAAGTATATCTCACTTGTCCGGAATGTCACTTCCAGGAATTAAGATATAAGGTGTATATTAAAAATTTTCACAATTTTCACACAAAAGTTTTGGTCCATTTAACCCTCTAAATATCATCCGATCGCCATCTCAAATTGCAAGCTTCTCCTTTGTGATATACTCTTACGTTATTTAAAATTACGCGTTGATTGGACTATTATTGAGACCTACAGATCCGCTAGAAAATTGGATAAATATTATGTTTTTCGTCCATTTCACCCGCTAAATATTTCACGATCATCACCAATAAGAATAGGGATCTATTCTGATCTGAACCCGACCTCCATAGTATACTTTTCCACATTGTGGTATAGGGTATAAAAATTGCGAAATTGGGGAAAGGGAACAAATTGTTACAATATCCATGGCTAGAGGCTCTGTTTGTCCTTTAAACAATTAAAATTCGACATATGTATATAAATTATTAATATACTCCTTCATCTTCTTCTTGTACTTTTTATATCTTTAAAAATTTGTCAACAAATTGGAAACATATTGAATTTGATCGCTTAGCAATACCATTTTCATAAGCCGTAAATGTGACTACAAGTTTATGGCGGCCCTCAGGCGTAAGTGGAGCATCATATAAGGTTAACGTACCTATTGTCGGCCGGTTCCAGTGGTCGGCTAAATTTCGATAGATAAGTTATTTTTATACTCAAATATGATCACTTTTACATTAAATATATTCCCCTCTCGTTCCACAGAAATTAATAAAATTAATGATCTGAATATGATAAATGTAAATTTAGCTTTGTTCCAGAACTTAAAAGTTTTTACAAGTTTTACCACTTTTACACATTTTACCCGAAAAAGCTTACCCAGTCGTCGACGGCAAAAAATTTAATCTTTTTGAACTTAAATTTTTTGACAGAAAGGTGGTCTACTCACTTCAATACGATCACGTGGTTGAACGTCCCAAACATTGGTCGCGTTACCCGAACCTAAAATATTACCAAACGAAAATTCTAAATTTATTTCCGTTACATCGAACATATGATGCATGCCATTGATTCCCGGAATGTCGTAACATATGTCGAACAAATTTTCATTTTCGTCCAAGAATTTTCACAACTTTCGACGTGGATAATCACGCAAGAGTGTATGGATCAAATTAAACCTTTGTATGTCGATAAAGGACCATCCCATAGGACTACGAAAAACTGGTTCAATGACAACACAACACAAACAATGGACGAAGCCACCCTCACGAATGACCGGCACGACATCCACACCAGGAACCGACGCCGCACCAAACAACTTCTCCAACTCACCTCTAACACCAACACACCCAACTGTAGAAATGACTAGGTGGAGGAATTACCTCCACTAAGTCTAGTCTTCTCCTAACAAACACTTCACGTGCAAACCTACTTAAACAACTACAAGTCCGCCTGTCTTCAAGTGCCTTACTGAAATCCCACCCCGCCCATCCATACGTGATACCCATATTGACTAAATCTCTAATGTCATCATAGTGCCGGCATTCCGTCAGTATATGCCGCCAGTCTTCAGTCATCCTACACCCACATAAATCTGTCCCGGACAGGCCTCTTGCATATAAAAATGCATTTAGAAAGCCATGCCCCGTCAGTAAAAATCCCAGACTCATGCTAAAGCCGAAGTCTAGGCGGTCCAGTACGAACGTTGCGTCACGAATAAATTCGTACGTCACCCGCCCTTTGTCACTGTACGCCACCTAACAGCAGCACGCTCCCGAAGGATTGCAATGCGCTGCCTAACATGCCCATCCACCAGATCAGAAGGTCCGAGCCAATCATCCTCAGACAGTTGCAAGCCACGCTTCAGCTTGCACAGAACAGTCCTACATCTCGCTTCCAGGTCAAAGGGCAGGGCGCCAAGTAGCACCTGCATTGCGTCCGTAGACACAATGCGACACACTAGCAGACATGGTAACATGACCACTCGTTGACACGACAAGAGCTTCCTTCGCAGATTCTGCTGCAGCACACCATATGTTGCACAGGCAACAAAAAGCCCACCATATATGGTGCGCACGGAGCGCCTGCTCAAACCCCAGTCGGTCCGCAAGACCCTTCTGATCATACCAGCAACCTAGTCCGCCACCTAACAGCAGCACGCTCCCGAAGGATTGCAATGCGCTGCCTAACATCCCCATCCACCAGATCAGGAGGCCCGAGCCAATCATCCTCAGACAGTTGCAAGCCACGCTACAGCTTGTACAGAACAGTCCTACATCTCGCTTCCAGGTCAAAGGGTAGGGCGCCAAGTAGCACCTGCATTGCGTCCGCAGACACAATGCGACACACTGGCAGACATCCTAACATGACCACTCGTTGACACGACAAGAGCTTCCTACGCCCAACAGCAGGTTCTGCTGCAGCACACCATATAGGTGCACCATACGTTGCACATATGTGGCCTCCTCAGCACGTCGTTCAGGTTCGACACGAATCTCACCTTCGTTCATGATGAGGATATCATCTGCATACGCACAGATCTTGAAAGTGGTCGCTAACTCCCGCAGCAGAGAATCCGTCATGAGGTTCAAGTAAATGGACCACAGATAGACCCCTGAGGGCAGCCTCGCTCCACATCTGTCCAGACCGTCTCATTGGCTCCCACGACACAAGCCCTACGTCCACTGAAATAACTCGACCAGAGAATAAACTCCCGACACCTGGTCTCAGACAGCCTAGCGAGCACGCTATCCCATGAAAGGAAGTAAAAAGCACCCTTAAAGACAACAAATATGCCTAAGACATATTTGGCATTTGACCCGCTCAGACTGTTCTGCACATGCATCCACGCGTCCACCGTACCTCTACCCTCGACAAAGCCGAACTGATGCGGTGAAGGAATCACACCGCGGCACCCCCCAAGCCTTGCCACCATAATCCTCCCCAGCACTTTTCCAAGTACTGGGAGAAGGCTTATGCCCGATACGAGCGAGGATTACTCCTTACCCGATCAGGCGACTTGAGGAGCACCACGAAGCGAGCTTCCTTCCATGCACGCGTAAAGTACCCCTTGTTAATGCAACCACCAAGAACGGACTCAATATACCCAGGCATGACCTTCCAGATGGCTTTATACATCCTTCCGGTCATACGGTCGATACCTGGCGATTTTCTACTTCTAATCCGGCGGATACTGTCCGCAACTTCATTACGCTCCAAGTCCCGAGGCTCACCCAACGCCCACACAAGCGGGAGAGGTCAATGAGTCTCTGACACACGTTATACCTTTCCCCAGGGATCATCCCTGTTGTCCTGTATAAATCTCATCCAATCGTCTTCTTTACTCCTAGATAGCTCGTCCTTGTACTTCCTAAGAGCAGCAAGGATTTCAGCTTAACGCTGAGCTAAATCTTCCGCATTGGTTCGTCTTGCCCTTTGGAAACGCTTCCTCAGGTGCGCAACTCCCCTCCGCATCAGACCCAGCTGACCGGTCCACCATTTAACCTTACTTGGCTTCACCTGGCTGCGTCTGCCAAGGAGTACGTAATTGACGCTTCTCATCCACTCATTCAACTTGCTGACCTGGTCATCTAACGTCAGTGCCCTGAAGTCCGCTAATGGCATAGCTGCCTCCATGACACAGTTTGCATAATGGTCCCAGTTCACGTCTCGTTCCATCCAACTCCGGAAACGCTCAGTCACCCGCGTCCGTCCCCGAGGTGTGACCATAATCCTTATGAGATTGTGGTCACTAATGTCCCAGTCTACACTAATCTGCCAACTAAACTGGTAAGCTGTCATTGCTGCCCTATTTGCAACAGTCACGTCAATGTCGCTTACACCAGAAGGCCCATCGAAGGTATACAGATCCAAGGGCTTATTTAGAACCACTACGCCCCTCGCTAAAACCCATTCGCTTAGCAACTGTTCTCTTTCGCGGTTTCGAAGCCCAGATGTGTGGTTGGTCATCTTAGAGAACCACAAAGATGAGGTTGCATTTGCACCTAAACCTAGGATTAGCGGACAACTACCCGCAAGGTGTAGTACCGCATCCATATACCCAAGAAAAGGCTACAGTGGTAAGCTAAATCTACAATAGATGCTAGCCAACAACACCTTTCCCCCGCCCACTCAACAGACAGACAAACACCCCATTGGCTACTTAAAAGAACAGTACAGTCCATGTCACTGTCCCCCTCAACTATAGCAGAGTCACAATTCTGGTCCGTAAAGACCCGCATACCCCCCGGTAATCCCCTCACACAGCTATCTCTAGAGTAAGGTTCATGCAAAAGAGCTACGGAAGCGCCTAAGTTGCGGAAAGCCTGACCAAACTCTTGCGTAACGCTCGCAGACCCCTGGAAGTTGTATTGAACAACCTCCATTATCAATGTCTTGCGTTCGCCATCGCAACCAAGATCGCAAGCACCGGGCACTCCATGGACATCATAAGATGTCCTGAAGGCTACCTGCAACCGGCACTCCAGCACCCTGTGGTCAAAGGACAGACATCTGAAGCACGACGCCACTACATCCTGTCGACGAGCAATGAACCTGTGCCACCTAATATAGAATCCCTCGCCGCAAAGTTTCTCCGCAGCCCGCTCAGTGCACTCCAACACGATATTAAACTTGGAGTTAACCTACGCAACAGTCGTCCACGGAGCAGAGACCAGAGGAACAGACTTTGGGTAAACTGCAGGTGACATCATTATCTTGAAATTCATGACGTATATCTGCTCCATAAACTCATCGACTGGGATGCATGCCAAGACACCCTGGACCACCACCTAAGGGCCCAGAATGTCAATGATACTCACGTCAAGACCAACCTCCTCAAACTTGGTATTATTTGCAATTCGCTCACGCTCGGCTACCGACGGAGTACGAATTACGGCCTCTCCATCCTTAAATGGCTTGACGTCATGGACGCGCACGCTCAGAGTCGGCCCTACCTCTTCCATAACCTTCTTGACCACCTCTAGGCCAGATGGCCCCTTCTTCTTCGGCCGCACCTGCATTTGGCAACCTCTCATACACTTCCACCTTCCCTCTCAACTTCTCATTTTCAACAATGGCACTCCTCATACTTTCCAGCCAGCCTAATTATCTCCCTCGTAGTCTCTACGTCACATCTCCTCTCACAAATTATATTTAAAAGAGAGTCAGTATCATTTTTCAACTCTCCCACAGTAACCCCACCAGCAGACTTAACAGTGGGTCTCTTAAAACAAGGCCTGCTCTCGCGAGGACCGACGCAGCCGTCTCGCCACCAACGATATGTTGCTCACTCACCACAAGCGGAGCACACTCACCCCCGGTTTATGTATTTTGAAACGAAAATGTGTGCGCATGAAACACACCCAAACTTTAGTTTTGGAAATATTATTTCCTTTGCTTTTGCTTCAAAACAAAAAACAAATTTGAAAAACACACTCAAATTTGGTAGTTTTTCTTACGCATAAATTTTCTTACGCATAAATTTTCTTATCAACATACATAAACAGGCCCTCACTCTCCTCATCAACATTCATCGCCAAACCAGCAGACAACTCAACAGCAGACTTCTCCGCAACAACCGGCACACTCTCACCACCACCCTTCGTTGGCGACTTTTTGGTTGGTGTGCCAACCTTCGCCCTTTTCCCCCTATCAGTGTGACGCAACCTCCTGGTTGCAAGAGGAGGAGCCAACAACTCAAACGTCTTGGCACTTGGGCGCCTCACTGACCCACTGACACTGCCACGTGCCTGCTCGACGTCTGACGTCTCCGTCAGATCGCCGGCATTTGGATCACTGGACGCAGCCTTCTTCGGCTTTGCCTTGGGAGGCATAACCATCCAAAAGTAGGAATCACTTACCAGTAGTCCAAGGACAATCCTCGTCAGCAACAAAAGGGGCAATTCCAACAACCAAAACAATAAGACACTCGAAAGCCAAAAACCACGCACTTGTCACAACGAGTTCCCAATATCCAAAAATACACAGCGCACAATATAATACGTCTGACAGAGTCAGAACATTTAAAATTCACTGTAGAGCGAGACGACAAAAATCGTATTTGTTGTAAAATCGAAATTTTTCAATAATTTTTCTCCGCTAATTTCACAACACGTCTGACTTCTTCGACAGCTCAATTCGCACCCCTTAAACAACAGTAGGAATCGGCCGTTTGGGTCTTCGAAAGCGAGCCAAATCAAACGATAGTTGTTCATGTAAGATGCACTTCTAAGCAAAAGGTTGCCAGTTTCTTCAGAAAAACTGACCGTGTGGCGACTATACGACTTGAGAAATATAGGACGATTAATTCTGAGTGGTACACTATCATTTATTTGCCTGAAGTCTCCTGAGAAATTCGAAAAACGAACAAGAGAAGACAAATCATTCTGACAATGTGGGCTTTCACATATCGATTCAAACCAGCGCCTGTTTCACCGAAAAGAACGTGGAATTGATGGCTCATCCGCCGTACAGCCTTGACTGGGGATCCAATGACTTCATTTGATTCCAGCACATCAAGAAAAAAAGTCGTAGTCAACGATTTTTTGTTGCCTGAAGATGCTGTAAGCGTTCAAAAACCATGTTTTGGAGGTGTCTAATTCAGAGTGGAAAAAGTGCTTCGCCAATAGGTTTGAGCGCACGAAAAAGTATATAAATCATGCTGGAAACTACTTAAGAAAACAATAAAACCGTTTTTGATGGTAAAAATTCGCGTTTTCATTGTTAAGCCGTTCAGCCTTCTAGAAATAATCTTTATGACTTTTTCTAGATAGAAGCCTTTATGAATTCTTCTAGAGATGGTTGACTTTCATTTGGTCCGCTTGTGACGACGTATTTTCACTTTGAAGCTGGAGTAGGTTCAGCGGGGCCAGGATCGTCACAAGATTTTTTTTGGTATAGGGCATTAGAGAGAGTAAAGACACACAATTATTCTTTTCTTTCAAAAACGTTATAAACATTTCTTTATTGATTAGTACTAAAATAAACTTAACATAACACTATAATGAACACTATTATGATGCGCCGCACATAGGGTTAAAATCTCCAAAAACGGAGATTAATTCAGGGGACGATTTGGGGGGTTCAAAGTTTGATATTTTTTCAAACTCGGTGTTACATTAAACCAAAACAAGTAAGAACAGACTATAGTCGGACGGGGCCGACCATGTGATACCCTATACCACTAAACGCGTCTACTTGGGATAAAGTTATAAGATGTGCATTAGAAATTTTACCAATTTTCACACAAAAGTTTTGATCAATTTAACCCGCTAAATATTATCCGATCATACCGTTGACTTGCACGCTACTTCTTCATCTCAAACCAAAACTACGTTTAAAATTTCGCGCCGATCGGACTATTATTGCGACCTACAGAGCGGCTACAAAATCGAGCAAAAATTTTGTTTTTGGTCCATTTCATCCCTTTAACATTTCACGATCATCGCCAAAAACTAATCAGTTCTATTCTGGTCCAAACCCGACCTCCATACTAAATTTCGTGACAATCGGTCCATAATTGCGGCCTCTAGCTTGATTACAATTTTTAATGGACGGACAGACGGACGGACGGACGGACGGACACACATCGCTAAATCGCTTTATCTCGTCGAGATATGAAGTTTGGTATACGACATGAGGGGTCTACGACGAATATTTCGCGGCGTTACATGAATTTTTGGGAAAACAAACTTATTATACCCTTTTCCACATTGTGGTATAGGGTATAAAAACAATTTGTAATCTCAAGTAAGGGGTAACAATTGTATTTTTTATAGAAATTTTAATTTTAAATTAATGAAAAATCAGTTCAACTTTTATTATGAATTCATATGGGGAAAAATATATATACCAAATTCAAATATAGTTTTAAACCTTTGGAACGACATGTGTTTAATTATTATTTGAGGAATTTAAATTTACCTCAAGCTGCATGTGTTTGAACAATAGATTTCGTAGTACAATTTTTTGGGCGGAAAAATGAAAAAAAATTTATATTCAAATAAATGTAAATTATGTTTTTAAAAATGTCTGACCTTGTGTATCACAAAAGGGTTCAGAGTCACTCCGATTCATCACCCTCGTTATAGTCCTCGTCAGAGTCCATCATATCAGCATTCATACAAACTAGAGGGGATATAAGAAGTTCTAACGCTTCTTTTGGAAAATGGTGCATTTGCTTTTTGTGTAACTTTGTTTTCCCAATTATAACTGAATCCGAACTTAAAAGGAATCTATTTAATATATCGCGATTGCATTCCTCTCGACTGCATCTTCGGGAAAAATGTTCTCTGTAGTTTTTAAAATCCTTGTAGCGAGCTTCTTGAGCTTCCTCCGATAATTGACCTATCGGCAGTAATGCATGCGAAATTATCTCTGTTCCATGTATAAAAAATTTATGTAATGTTGTAATGGTCATTTATTCGTAATACAACAAAAAAAAGAAAGAAAACATTTTATGCTTATGGATTTTTATTCAGAGCATACAAACAAAATTGAATATCAAATTCGATCATAACAATTATTAAAACTTATTGGTCACAACACTGTATTTAATTAGCATAGATTTCATTCTTCACGTTTTGTTTTGGTTGGTCATTTGTTTATTCTATTTTTACACTCCGTTCATATTCATCATCGGCCGCAAGGCACCATACAACTAATCCACAATTTTAGGAGCCAATCCTAAATATACATTGGGTTCAGCAAACACACAACCTGGAATAGCACTGCACTCCATAAATATGAGTTTCATTCCAATTTAAATAATTTCTACTCACAATTTACACAAAAATTCAATATTCGTATTTCCATTACTACTCCTTCGAGTCAGTTTTATTTACAACTATTTCTTTTACTTCCCATATGTTTATTGTTTTTGTTTTGTTCCCCTATTTTTATGGAGACTAATCAACAGTGGGGTCGTACGTACTGTACAAACAATTCTATGACAAAACTGTAGAACACAACCAATTTTCGGTTAATTGCCACTGTCACAGTAAAAACAATCGATTCTTGGTCTTCAATTTTGACATTTTTTCTTGCACCATTTTTGCGGAAGATCAAACGTGGGTTTTTAACATATTAGCAAATCATTCACACTTCCTTTCTAAAATATCCATCAAAGAGCAAAGTCATCCATTACAAGTAAAATAAAATTAATACAAATTTTTACCATCAGTGATTACATTAAAAAAATATATAAAATTTCTGCCTATTTATACACCTAAAAAGGTGACGGAAAGTGTTCTTGGTGATTTGTGAACGTAATCTCGACCTGGAATTTAATCGGGGTATTCCAAACTCATCTTACCCACAGGGTAAGATTGAGTTCCCTCAGCAATTGCTCGCAAAGGGTCATCTCGATTACATTTATACACGATTCCTATTTACTCAACATTTCAACGAAAACTCCACGGAATTCCACAGAAATTTTATTGATTCTTGTTACGAGGCACAAATCTAAGTCGACATCTAATAATTCAAGTGCAAATAATAATAGTAATTGGACGAAATTTCAGTACCCAAGATTTGAGTCTTCAATTGTCGTGGGCAAACTGTATAACCTCTGCAAACTGTATAACCTCTGCAAACTGTATAACCTCCATAATCATTATCATTAAAACGAGCAACTTTGGGTTTTGCCTAAGATCTATGCAACAACGGCAAAATCAAATTCAATTGACCAGTCTTTCAAAAGTGAAGTAAACATGGAGAAGAAATTTCACCCACAAAACCAACCTTCATTAAGGATTTGATACACGGAACATATACCATATTCCCAAACCTGCTGTTAATAGCATAAGTATATTTTATTCTTTAAATTTGCCCAAAAGGGATCGCACTATTATTATATAATTATAAATCTTAATGGTATCTCTCAATAGGCTAATAATACTCCAGTATTCCAAATCATATAATCGGTGCAAGAAGAGTGTACATATACATAAATAACCATATTATTTCTAATAGCAACCACAACATCCAGTACGTGTTGAAGATCTTCCACATGGCGCATGTATCGTGGTAAGTCTGTAATGACCCATATTTGAAGTGTTATACCTACTACTCACTTGCATTGATTTTCACTCATTCGTAAATTTATTATTAAGAGATCAATGTTAAGAGTTTATTAATTAAACTTGCTCTGACGTTTGGAGACTATTAATCATATATTACCTAACTCTTAACATAATCTCTTTTTAATTTGTTGTATAACGAATTCTATTCTTTTAGATATAATATTGTAATATTTGTTAAGGAGAATCAGTATATGAATGGTATCTAATAATGGTACTGTTTTATATTCTATAGAATTCTTGTTCTTTTTTTTACGCATGAAATTTAAACTTCTAACTTCATAAACATCTTAAGAAAAAAATAAGCAATATATTGTTGGTTAGCTTGAAATACCTCCTTTAGGCATTAAATATATATATACATATATATATATTTTTAAAATGATTTGAATAAAACGTTTGTAACAATGAATTGGTAAATTAAAGTCAAAGGTGTTTTCCTAAGGTAGCTGAGAGAGTAAAGATGTAAGTGTAGGGGTTCTAACAAACATATTTGTCCACAGAACGTTTGGTAGGTGAGGGTTATGAGGCAGTTTCCTCAAAAGACCAGAGGAAACACTCAGACACATATCATTGAAATTGCTATTCGACTATTTTATGTATTTATCTTACTCCATTTTATTATTTTAAACTACCCTTTTCAATTCCGTGTCCTTTAAATAAAAAGGGAGTCTTCAATAATTTGTGTACCGCAAACACGGTGATAGTAAAGAAGGACCCGAACCCCCCACACGACTGTAGCTGGCAGTAATACAGGCTCCCGCAGTCCTACCTTTATTATCATTCTAAGATGCCCTCGAAAGGTTATAGAAAAATTGCATCAAAAGTTTTCATCTTTTAGGCAGTACATTACAATGTAGGAGGCATATGGAACCAAGGATATTTATTTACAAACATTTTGGCTGTGTTATAAGAGAATTCTCTGAAGCTCTCAATATTAATATCATATCCTGAAGATACGACAATTAATATTACATGCATGTTTTGTATTAGTTGCAGATCAATTTTTGTAATGCTTGCTGATATTTCAGCATTTTGAAAAAACCTTTTGGCGGTGTTGCCATCATTTGAATTACCGAACCCTGGTTTCGGCTGATCTATAATAAGTTCTGTTTTAGTTCGAAATTCATTTTGAATGCGTTTTTTGTTTTCTGCAACAATTTTTTTGTCGGAATCGGTCCTGATCTGCCATTTTTTAACTGGAAGTTTATATGACAAATGGAGGAGACTTTCAAAAAAACGAATCCAACCATGTAGTATGGATAAACCGAATTCCAAAGTGTTTGTACTAGTTTTCATTTTTTCATTTCATTTTCATTTTTTTCTAAATTATTAAAATCATTACTCGAAGAACCACAAACGTAACATCTTTGGGTCGATTTTGTTTCAGTGAGTGAGTTGCAGACTTTTCCATCAACCATGACTAACATTAATTTATGGCTTACATTCACTGCTCTATTATGCGTGAGAACTAAAGAATTTTCAAGCTCGCGAATTTCCTTTTCCACCCTTTTCCTTTCCTCTGCGGCAACACTCGGAGACTCTTTAACGAACCGTATTTTTAATGGTCTGCAGTACCTAGTTGAGGAAGGTCGAGGATTTTGCCAAATTAGTTTACTTTGACACACCATTCTTATGGGAACAATCGATGTTATGAAAACAGCAGCGTCACTAGCATCTGGGCCATGGAAATCTTGTTTATAAGAACTATGCCCAGAACTTCCATCAAATCCCCATTTGGTGTATAGAATCACATCCGACAACAGGTCATCGGCCAAGGTGTCAATAACTTCTTTTTGAAGTAGAAACAAACGTTCTGTGGTATGATCAAGAAGACCTTGTAATCTAATTTGGGCTGTGGTTTCGGTCACTCGAATTGTTTCGTCCCTTGGGTACTTACTTACTTAGTTGGCCCATTACAGAACATTTGTTCCATAGACCGAACTAAGAAAAGATCTCCATTCCTCTCTGTTTTTCGCTTGACTTTTTGAAATACCGCGCCTTTCCATTTCTTCATCCACTTGTTTGCTCCATCGAAGCTTAGGCCTGCCGATTCTGCGTGCACCGCCATGGGGCATGTATTCATACGCCTTTTTAGCGGGTTCATCATCGCTCATTCTCATGATATGGCCTAGCCAACGCAATCGTTGCATCTCGATACGTTTAACTATATTCATGTCTTTGTATAGCTTATATAACTCGTGGTTCATACGACGTCGATATTCACCGTCAACGCAAATCGGCCCGTAGATCTTTCGAAGAATTTTCCTCTCAAACACACCAAGCACTGCATTATCTGCTTGCGCAAGTACCCATGCTTCGGAGCCATACATTAGCACGGGTAGTATCAGCGTTTTGAATAGTGTTATTTTTGTTTGACGAGATGTGGCTTTGTTTTTAAATTGCTTACTTGCTTGCTTAGCATCTGTTGGCCAATACAATTCTTCTTCTTATTTCACAACTGATGTTGTTTGTTGTGTTTATGGCAGTGCCGAGGTAGACGAAGTCTTTAACTACCTCAAAATTGTAAGTACCAACTTCCACAGTTGGTCCGAGCTCTATGGACGCTTTGCGCGTCGACACCATCAATTTGGTCTTTTCGCCGTTTACCGCCAGACCCACTTTCGCAGATTCTGCTTCGACCTTCCTAAAGGTATCAGTTACTTCCTTTACTGATCGTCCCATGATGTCTATGTCATCAGCATAGGCAAGTAACATGTGCCTATTGGTGTAAATTGTGCCATGTCTTTTGACATTTGCATCTCGTATTACCTTTTCCAGCAAAATGTTGAATAGGTCACACGAAAGGCTGTCTCCTTGTCTGAAACCTCTTTTGGTACAAAATTCTTCGGAGAGGTTCTTTCCAATTTTAACTGAGGACCTAGTATCAGTTAAAGTCATCTTACAAAGCCGGATGAGCTTTGCGGGGATACCAAATTCAGACATTGCGTGGTACAAAATTCTTCGGAGAGGTTCTTTCCAATTTTAACTGAGGACCTAGTATCAGTTAAAGTCATCTTACAAAGCCGGAAGAGCTTTGCGGGGATACCAAATTCAGACATTGCGTGGAATACCTTTGATCGGAGGGGACTGTCGAATGCTGCTTTATAATCGACAAAAAGGTGAAATATGTCGATGTGCATCTCTTGGGTCTTCTCTAGGATTTGCCGCAGGGTAAATATCTGGTCAATGGTGGACTTGCCAGGTCTAAAGCCACATTGGTATGGTCCAATTATGTCGTAGACCATTGGCTTTAGTCGTTCGCACAATATCCCTGACACTATCTTATAGGCAATAGGGAGAAGACTTATGCCCCTATAGTTTGAGCATACAGTCTTATCTCCTTTCTTGTGGACGGGACATAGGATGCTCAGGTTCCAATCGTCGGGTACGCGTTCTTCCTGCCAGATGGTTCTAACTAGCTGATGCATACACCTTATCAGCGCGTCGCCTCCGGTTTTAAACAACTCGGCTGGTAAGCCATCGGCTCCCGCTGCTTTATTATTCTTCAGCCGGTTGATTGCTGTTTTTACCTCATCTTGGCCGGGCGGTATACATTCTATACCATCTTCTGGGATTGGATCTGTGGTATCATCGTCTTCGCTACTATTGGATACCAGCAGATTGGAGAAATGTTCCTTCCATATCCTGAGCACGCTATCTGTATCTGTTACCAGATTAGCTTGCTGGTCTCTACAGGAGAATGTGCCTGTACCAAAGCCATCTGTTTAATGTTTCACTCTTTGGTAGAATTTTCGGACTTCATTCTGGCTCCTGTACATCTCGATTTTTTCACACTCCCGCTTTTCCATTTCTCTCTTTTTCTTGCGGAAAAGACGTTTCTCTTCTCTCCTTTTCTCCCGATATCTCTCTCGCGCGCTACGCGTTGCTACTGATTGCAAAGTAGCTCTATATGCCGCATTTTTCTCTTCGGTTTGTTTGCATGGAGTGGGCAATATGTTGCCATTGTGTTGTTATGTTATCGGGACAAGGAGTGCTCGCGTTAAGCAATTGGGCTAGTTGAGTGGAATATGCTGTGGCTATCTGTTGTGTTTGCAGCCTATCGATGTCCAACTTCCGCGTTGTGTCTGTTCGTACTTTATTTGCAACGTTTAGACGGGTACGTACCTCCGAATCAATGTTTGCGCCTCGGAACGATCGTACATCCAACACGCTGGATGAATGTCTTCCATCTATTACAACATGATCAATTTGATTACTTGTTCTTTGATCTGGAGACAGCCAGGTGCCCTTATGAATATCGGGGTTCGTCAACTTTAGAGGGGTTTGTTTTTCTTTTCTTTCGTTTTTTCATAGTAGGATGTTTTTTTCTAGGGGAGGGTTACTAACCCGACGCCCAAACCCAAGTTTTTAACGTTCTTATGGGTGAACGCGCGGCACATGTTAGCTCACTACCTTTAACGTGTGTTAAAGGCAGTTCCCCAGGTGACACCACGGGGAGGTCAGTGTCCACTTTAGATGAAAGAGGGACCAAGATAAATCCTGGGATTTGCCATGTTAAAGCCGGTCAAGACCGTTGCTTGGTATAATTCATCCCCTACGTCACCCTTCGTCCCTTGGGTAGCAGTCTTTTTTTTTTGCTTGTTGAACATATGTGTAAGCTGGAAACTTTTCTGGAGCAGCATTCTTTGTTACATTATATTGATTGCGTGTTAGCTTTGCTTCTACCAGAACTACAAGCGCGGCCTCTGGATTTATTTTAATTGTCTCTTCCTTAGTTGTTGCATTTGCCCTATATTTTGAAACCATTGACGGGAAACTTGTAACATCTTTGACTATTTTAGAAGCTTCTACTTGGCCAGAAGTTCTCAAACATATTTAGGTGGCATGGCTCAATTCGGATAGTGAAGACGTTTCACTTAAGACCTTGCATTTTTTGTTTTTGGTTTTGGTGGAACATTCGTCAAAATCTTTTTCTTTGCGACCTCTTTTAGTTGCAGTTTGATTTTCAAATGAAATGGAAGAGTTTAACCATATTTTGTTATTTTCAATGAATATATGATTCTTCCGTTTCATTGTTTCCTCTTTCATGTAATTTATTTTTTCATTTAAATTTGAAAAGGTCCCATTCCGAAAAATGTCGTATATACTCCGATGATTGATACATTTTGTTTTCGAATTGATTCCTAAAAAGTTTACATACGACCCTATAAATACTCTGTACAATCAAATATTCGTTTTGCATCAATTATCTAAAAAACGGCATGGGGGTTTTGCGGAATATTGAGGAGAACACTTAAGAGAAAAATACAAAAAAAATTCTCACGACCTTCTCGACACTATTTTTTTTATGCTCCAAAACATTTGAAAATTATGGAAAATTTGGACATATTTTAAAGTTTATTTTTGTGTTTTCTTCGACCTTTTTATTTGTTGATAAATAAAGTTTACTCGAGCTTGAGGTCTATAAATTTGGTTTATTTATTTATTGTCTCCAATATTTCGAAATTCTATGAATTTCATCTTCAGGGAGTATTTTAGATCTACAAAATAAATAGAAGTACGTCTTAATATCTATATCACAACAATGTAAATTGTAAAATTATTTCTTTTTTGTAAAAACACATAAAAAAGGACGATCGCTTACATGTAAATAATAATAATAATAATCAAACATAAAAACTAGTGTAGTGTGACTACAACCGTCGAATGTTTTTATTGCACTGATTACTATTTCTATTTATTGCAACGATCTCCCTCTCCGCGTTAAATGTCTGTAGCAGTATGCTGTGTTGTCGGTGTCTGTTTTGCTGTTGATTCTCCTTGTTGTTGGTAGACTATTAATGTGGAGCATTTCTAATGTGAATCTCTTGTTGTAGTTGTTCTCAGTTTGTAATACTTTTAGGTCGTCAATCAAAGGCTCGTGGTTATTTTGTTTACTGTGTTCTGCGATGGCTGTTTTTTGTGTTAAGTTCGAGTTTCTCAGTTTTATGTCGGATCTGTGTGCTGTCATGCGTGTTCTTAATTTGTTCTTTGTCGTACCAACGTAAAGCTTTCCGCAGTTCTATTGCTGATTACCACCACATTCTATTTGATAGATCACATTATGTTTGTCCATTCTTGGTATCTTACTTTTTAAGTTACTAAATATTCTTTTTGTTGTTTTGTTTGAACTGTGGGCAATAGTGTATTTATTTTTGTCGTAAATGTCAGACTTTTCAAATCTCTCTGATATCTTAGGTACATATATCAGTGATTTGTATATTTGTTGTGTTTCAACCTCTTTTGGTTTTGTATATGTTTTGGTTTATAGTTATTTATTAAAGAGTTATTTTTCGAATTTTAATTTCTTTCTTCATGGAACTCTTTATCGTTTATAATTATAACTCTGTTAATTAAATTATTTGCTGTATTGGTTATAGTCCTTTTGGTATGTTTAGAGTAAAAGTTGATAAGTCTCCCCGAGGCTGTGGGTTTTTGGTACCAGTTTAATTGTATTTGGTTCTTGTTATTCCTTATAACTAACGTATCTAAGTATGGTATTTTTCCGTCACTCTCTTCTTCTAATGTAAATTTAATGTTTCTGTTAAAGCCATTTAGTGTTGTCAATGTTTCTTCTATTGCATCTTCCCTATTTATTGCAAACAGATCGTCTACGTATTTCGTCAAGATTTTTGGTTTGATTAAAAGTGATCCCAGTGAAGACTCCAATAATGATTCCATGACCGAATCTGCTATTATGGGTGAAGCTGGGGAACCCGTTGGCAAGCCTGCCTTCTGTTTAAATATTTTTTCCTCGTATTTAAAATACATGTTTTCTTTTATACAGAACTTTACAATGTTTAGGAACAGTTGTTTTGGTATTTGTGTATATTGTTGTATGTCACTCCATCTTTCTTCTATTATTTTTAATCCCAAGTCTACTGGAATGTTGGGAAATAATGACACAACGTCAAACGAAACCATTTTCTCATTTTCATTGATTGTCATATTCTTTACCTTATCTCTAAATTGCACGGAATCTTTTATATTGTAGGTTGAACTTTTAGTCAAGTTTTTTAGAATAGACACAATATATTTACACAGCTTAATCGAAGGGGAGTTTATAGAAGAGCAGATTGGTCTGAGGGGATATCCATCTTTATGGATTTTCGGTAGTCCGTATATTCTTGGTGCGGTTGCCACTTCTGTTTTTAATCGTTTTTTCTCAATCATCGTTATTAAATTATTTTTAAACAGCTCTTCCACGAATTCGTTGTTTTTCCTTTGTAAACTAGCCGTGGGATCTTTGTTGATTCGTTGGTAAGTCATTATATCTGACAATATGGTCCTCATTCGTTCCTCGTAATCTGTTTTGCTCATAGCTACAGTTACGTTTCCCTTGTCTGCATTAAGTATTAATATATCTTTGTTTTGTCTTATGAAATTGCGGGTGCGTTCCACTGTGCTTATAATAAATTTGTCTCTAGGGTTCTCCCTCATTTTGTTTGTGTGGCTTTCTATCATTGTTGTTAGTTTTGTTCTCCCCATTTCTTGTTGTTCCTTGTCGTTGTTGCATTGTATTATATCTTCAGCGTCGCCTATGAATTTGAATAGAGGGAATTCTCTCCTTGTTGTTGGTAGACAGTGTTTGTCACCAAGCGAGATTTGGAAGATTTTTTTAAACATACTTCTACAACACTTTTGTTAGAACAATTTTTATTCAAAATATATAGATAATTACCTGTGTTTGATATATCCATATTAATACTGACACTTTTATTAATTAAAAAACGTGTTATCACTATTCAAAAACACCCAAAATTATATTTTTTAACTTTTTCGCAAAAACTCGAAAATTTCTTCAACTTTAACACAGTGCAACAACAACAGTGAACAACATACAACATTGATATATTCGGTAGTGAGGTAGAATTTTGTACTCGTTAACCCTGTCAATACCGATTATCAAAATAGTACGTTTTGATTTTTCAATTAAGCGCCGTTTTTTATTTTACCCCAACGTGCGGCGTAGGGCCTCTCGGCTGGAACGAAGTTTGAGCTTGACAAGGGTAGATACTGATGGCAGGGCGTTTAGCACGGCAGCGGGCGGTGGATGTTGACGGAGAGAAATATTGACAACAGGATAGTTGCTGATGACTGTTGCGACGGATTCGGCACGGCGATGACCAAAGGAGGTAGGCGCCAACGTGGCACCACACCGGTGGATATAGGTATCTAAAGCCAGGGGCACGGTAATCCCCCTCCTGACTCCAAACACACTGACACCAACTATGTCTAAAGCCAAGGGCACGTTATAAACCCCACTTGACTCTAAACAACAACACAACACAATGTGCCTAAAGCCAAGGGCACATTATAAACCCCACTTGACTCTAAACAACGACTCAACGATTTTCTGTTTAACTCCACAGAACAACTACTAAACTACTTCTACATTTGCCAAGGGAACGTTGTAAACCCCACTTAGCACATCAGCCATCAACAGACGACTGCCCCGAGTGTCGGTTTGCAGCCTCCTTTTATACCTGTTGGCGGCAGGCCAGCACAGCAACACAACTGATTGTGTGATGACGTTTGGTAGTTCTGGTAATTGCCGCCAGGGTTACCGATATTTGTTTTTCTGTTGGTTAGTGCCTCGCATTGTCACTAGGTGATCCATTTTTCCGTTAATTCAAATAATTTAAGTATTTTATTATATCAATGGAAATACGAAATAAATAAAATACTGATTGTAGTCAAAAACGAGGCTACGACTTTTGTTTATTACACTCTTGAAATAGAATATCGTTGTGGGGTCTTCTGGAGATGGAAGACCATTACAAAGTCTTCTAGAGGTAGATGAAAAACAGAAGATCTTTATATTATTTCACAAAACGTTGACATTTATGAAGAGTCTTATAGTAATAGATGAGCTTTATGAGGTCTTTGGGGCATATCTATGTACAATCAATCTTTAGACTATCGGTGCATATACCATTTGACACTGACAGGCACTTCTCCCTTAAAAGTTAACAAAAAAATCTCCACACATACTTTAATGCCTTTTTTCAGCAAATAGTCCTTATGGTCCTTATTAAAACAGTATAATTGTTTTCTTGAGGAAATCCAAACTTCCTGATATTGTAATATTTTTTTCAAAAGACCTTGACTGTATGCTTAAATTTTTGACAGTTTGGAATCTATGGACCACAATCAGAGATAAAAAGTATAAAAATAATATTTTGGCTTTTAAGAATCTCTCAGAGACAGTTCGCACACAAGTTCCTTCACGATTTTGACCTTGAGGATGAAGTTTGATGGATTTTATGTGTTCACACTTTTTGTTCTCTACAAGCAGAAAAATATATGTTAGAAATATATTTGGATCCAAAGAAATATCTGTTTGGGACTGGTTGCAAACAAATATATGTTTGGATCCAAACATAATTTGTTTGTTTTTTGAAATTTTGCCTCTTAGCGCGAAGATCATTTTTAATGATTTTTTTATTAACTTTCTCGTTTAGCGTTAAGCTTGATGATCGAAATTTTTGAAAAAGGAAAGCCAAGGACTCGAACCCACACAGTCACCAAATTACGTGACCTGGTTTCGCTGTTAGTTGAGCAGCTCTTCAGACGTATCGACTGTAGGATGGCTTCTCTGTCCTAGAACTTTTGGGTTTTCAAATGCAAATGTGTTTTGCGGCTGCGGAATGCTGTTTTATAATAGAGAGCTGTGGGTATGGTGTAATAGGAGACGCAGAAGCTTTGGTGGTGTGTATGCGCCAAACACGTGTGTTTCGCGCTTTGTTGTTGTTAACCAACGGAAAAGAAAAAAATGATACCATGTTGTTCTTTTTTCTTCAGTTTTCTAAATACAATCGTTGAGTAAAGACGGTAAAGTGAGTGAATAAATCTGTGTTTTGTGTGTTTCTTAAAGAAATGGTGCTTTTTATTAAATTAAATGTCCAAATACATCAAAAAGGTGAATGGAAATATTTTATTGGACAAGGAAGAAATCGCATTTAATATTGGTAATTACATCAATACATTTCTCATATACATACATATATATATGTACATTTGAAATATGGATGTACCTATTTATTACATTATCAGGGCAATAATGAATAAAAATTCCGTGCGAAATTTGTTCCCTTTCCCCAACTTCACAATTTTTTATTTCCACATTTATGTCCAAACAAGTAGGAAAAGCGTTAAGTTCGGTCGGGCCGAACTTTTTATACCCTCCACCACAAATTTCAGCCTTTTCGGTGGATTAATGTGGCCACAACTTTCAAAATACCGAAAATCGGAAGGTACTGTTCTATGGGGGCTATATGATGGCATGGACCTATACCTACAAATTTCTGGGGGAAAGTTTTATACCCCAAACGAAGACTAAATACCAAATTTCAGCCATCTCGGTGTGATAATGAGGCCAAAACCTACAAAATACCGAAAATCGGGAGATATCGTACTATGGGGGCTATATCAAAACGTGGACCTATATAAACATTTTATGGTAGAAATGTTTCTTAGCCTCTGGAAATGCAAAATACAAAGTTACAACCGATTCTGTTGTCAAATGGGACTAATACATTCAAAATATATTAAAATGACGCGTACTTTATATGGGGCGTTATATGGGGGTAATACCAAAACGTGGGCCTATATAAACCAACTTTAGTAGGAATGTTTTTTAGTCTCTGGAGATACAAAATGCCAAGTTACAACCAATTCGGTAGTAAAATGGGACAAATATCTTAAAAATTCCTCAAAAAGACGACGCGTCACGCGTCATTTTGTATGGGGGCTATACGAAAGCGTGGACCTACATAGCCCGCTTTCAATACCAAAAGTCCTATGTACATATAATAGATTTTCCCAAAATTTCATCCACCTACGTCATTCCGTTCGGACGCTAGAGTGATTTCCACAGACTGACGGACATGGCTATATCGATGTAAAATTGCACGCTGATCAAGAATATATATAGTTTGTGGGGTCTACAATGATTATTTCGAATAGTTACAAACGTAGTGACAAACTTAATATACCCCCATCCTATGGTGAAGGGTATAAAAAAGGAAAATTTTTGTCGATACGACAAGAATATTCGATAATTAAGTGATTCTAGCAGTTTTCAATGTTATAAAAAAATTATTTTAAAAGAAATTCACTTCTTAAAATTATTTTCCGTGCGAAAAAATCCGAGGCAAATATTGACGATTCCAGTGCCGATTTCTCCCTGATGATTTGAACTTTGAAGAAAATGTGTTTTATTTCACTTAGATGGCTTTTGTATTAAACAGAACGTCTTGTTCCATAAGCCGAACTAAGAATAGATTTCCAAACGCACCGATCTTTTACTTTACTTCCCCAATTTTGGATGCCATGTTCTGTGATATCTTCTTCAACTTGGTCCTTCCATCGGAGTTTTGGCCTTCCCTTGGGGCGTATACCGTCGAGTGGCTCGTATTCAAATGCCTTTTTGGCGGGGGCATCTTTTTCAATCCTGCTGACATGGCCAAGCCAACGCAATCGTTGTAGTTTGATACGTTTTACAATATCGATGTCGGACGGATGGTATAGCTCGAGGTTCATACGACGTCGGTATTCACCGTCAACGCATATTGGTCCATAAATCTTTCGAAGAATTTTTCTCTCAAACACACCAAGTTCTGCCTCATCTGCTTTCGCAAGTACCCATGCTACAGATCCATACATAAGTACGGGTAGTATCAGTGTCTGGTAGAGCGTAAGTTTTGTTTGACGAGAGGTGGTTTTACTTTTAAACTGTTTACGTAGACCAAAGTAGCATCTGTTGGCCAATATTATTCTTCGTTTGATTTCCAAACTGATGTTGTTCGTTTTATTTATGGCGGTGCCGAGGTAAATAAAGTCATTTACTACCTCAAAATTGTAGTTCTGAACATCAACAGTTGGTCCGAGTCAACTGGACGTCTTGCGTGTTGATGTCATAAACTTTGACTTATCGCCGTTGACTGCCAGACCCACTTTGGCAGACTCTTTTTCAATTTTCGCAAAGGTGGCTGTTACGGTTCGAGTTGATCGGCCTATTATATCAATATCGTCTGCGTAGGCCAGTAACATTATATCCTTATTGTATATAGTGCTATTTTTATCTTTATCGGTATATACATTCGATTCTCGTATGACCTTTTCCAATAGAATGTTAAATAGGTCACGATAGGCTGTCACCTTGCCTGAAACCTCGTTTCGTTTCAAAAGGTTCTTTCCTACTTTAACAGCTGATCTTGTATTAGCCAATGTCATCCTGCATAATCGTATAAGTTTTGCAGGGATACCAAACTCAGACATGGCTTGAAACACCTTTGATCTAATTGGGCTGTCGAAGGCGGCCTTATAGTCGACGAACAGGTGGTATGTGTCGATCTGTCTTTCGCGGGTTTTCTCCAGTATTTGGCGCAGTGTGACGATTTGGTCAATTGTCGATTTACCAGGTCTAAAACCGCATTGGTATGACCCGATTATGTTATTGACCATGGGTTTTAAACGTTCACACAGCACCCTCGACAGCACTTTGTATGCGATTGGGAGCAGACTTATGCCTCTGTTGTTTGTACACACCGTCTTGTCTCCTTTCTTGTGTACGGGACATAGGAGGCTGAGGTTCCAATCGTTGGGTATGCTCACTTCCTGCCAAATTTCGGTAATTAACTGATGCATACTCCTTATCAACATTTCGCCACCGGTCTTGAATAGTTCGGCGGGCAGCCCATCAGCTCCTGCTGCTTTATTGTTTTTCAGCCGATTAATTGCTGTCATGACCTCGCTTTGGCTAGGTGGAAGACATTCAACGTCGTCGTTTGCGATTGGTTCTGGTGTATCTTCATCGCCGCCCATATTCGATATTAAAAGCTTCATGAAATGCTCCTTCCAGATCCTCAGTACGCTATCTGTATCAGTTACCAGATTCCCTTCATGATCTTTGCTGGAGAATGTGCCTGCACCATATCCTTCAGTCTGATAAAATTTGCGGACTTCATTCTGATTCCTGAACATCTCGAGTTTCTCACGCTCACGTTTTTCTTGCTCTTTCTTTTTTCTTCTGAAAATACGCTTCTCCTCTTCTCCCGATATTTTTCTTTCGCGCTTCGTGTTGCTACTGAATGCAGGGTTGCTCTGTATGCCGCGTTCTTTTCTTCAGTAGCCTTACGGCACTCCTGATCGTACCATAGATTTTTAGGTGGTGGTTTTTGGTACCCAAGCACAGATTTTGCGGCAGTTTGAAGTGAGTGGGCTATTCTTTGCCACCGCGCTTCCACATTATCGGGACAAGCAGTTCCGTCTTCCAGCATGTGAGTCAGTTAAGCGGAATAGGCTTGTGCTATCTGTTGTGTTTGCAGCTTCTCGACATCCAGCTTCCGTCCTATGTTAGATCGCACTTTTGCCGCAACATTAAGGCGAGTGCGTACCTTTGCTGCTACAAGGAAATGGTCCGAATCGATGTTCGCTCCTCGAATCGATCGGACATCTAACACACTAGACGAGTGTCTTCCGTCTATCACAACATGATCAATCTGGTTTCAAGTTTTCCCATCTGGGGATATCCACGTGGCCTTGTGTATGTCGAGGTGTTGGAATCTGGTACTGCTCACTACCATGTTTTTTGCCGCTGCAAAATCGATCAGCCTCATTCCGTTGTCGGATGTTACCTCATGGAGGCTGAAATTTCCGATCGTGGGACCAAAGATATTTTCTCTCCCAATTTTAGCATTAAAATCTCCTAGAACAATCTTAATGTCATGGCCAGGGCAGGGGTCATATGCTCTCTCTAGACGCTCGTAGAATATATCCTTGGTCTGTTCATCTTTCTCTTCGGTCGGGGCATGGGCGCAGATGAGACTGATGTTAAAAAACTTTGCTTTTATTCGGATTGTGGCAATTCTCTCATCAACAGGAGTGAAGCTGGAGACGAGATTTTTAAGCCTCCTACTTACCATAAATCCAACACCTAGCTCATGTTTCGTTTCATGGCAGCTATAATACAGTGCGTAATCGTTTGTTATTTTTACGTCTGCCCGGTTCAATCGCACTTTCTGTAAGGCGATAATATCAGCATTGTACTTGTCAAGTACATCCGCCAGTGCGCAAATTGCACCTGCTCTGTAGAGAGTCCTGACATTCCAGGTGCAGATTCGCAGATCATGGTCCTTAAAACGTTTGCGGAGTTCGTCAACTTTAGAGGGGTTTGTTTTTCTTCTTTTTCTTTGTTTTTTTTTCATAGTAGGCGGTGTTTTGACGGGGTGAGTTACTGAGAGCAAGTGAGCATACATTTCAATGTGTTTTACATTGAAATTTACGCTCCCTTGCCATCAGTAAGCGCCCACTGGTGAATGTGTTTGTTTTTTTTTTTTTTTGTGGCATTTGGGATTGTATTTGTTTGCACCCAAACATATATTTGTTTGAAGGACCCAAACATATGTTATGTTTGGGACTGATTGTAAACAAATATATGTTTGCTGCAAAATATGTTTGAGACATATGTTAGAGAGGCCTTTTTCCTCCATGTAAGACAAGAGTTACAACTTTGCCTTTGGGAGTAAAACAAAGTTCTTAGAAGAGCCTGAGCCTGACAAAATTATCCCATTTGAAATCAAGGCCTCAAGTTTTTGAGGGCCCATAACCGCGAACGGGCTAGTGATAGGGAAAAACGCCGACATACGTGTCATCTTATCTTTGATCTTCTATTGATCTGCTGTGTCAGAATATAAAAAAACAACCCACAGTGATATTATTGACACGTTGTAAAACAAATACTAATGAAATTGTCAGATATGTTCTTCGTGTACAATATCCGGCAAATTGAATTATGTAATTACTTAGTTAATTAGAGTGTTAACAACAATATTCCTCTTGACTAGGTTAAATATTACACTCCAATACAAATTTTGTTCTAAAAATTAATTCTAATTCGAGATTTTGACATGATAACCAAGGAATAGTTAATTAAAATTAATATTAAAAAAAACAGACAAAATTAAAAAAAAATCAAGTATTTCAGCTGTAGTTTCCTGAGCATTTGAGACATCACAAAAGTTCTTTGCAAAGCAGAGAACTCTCCACCCTCTTCTTGAAGTTTGTAGCCCTGTGTGTTCTGTAAATACTTATATGAGATCATAATCCAGTGGTATTGTTAGTTACTTTAAAAATTGCATATCAAAATGGTGTTTCGAAAAGTTTTGAACGTATTTTGTCTAATTTATATTATCCCTTTAAATCACGCTAGACTTTATCAATTCTTTTTCGCAAATGAAAATTTGTTTGACAAATGTTCCGACATTCCGGGAAATAATGGCATTCGTGATATGTTCGATGTAACCGAATTCAACATAGAATATTCGGATGGAAATATTTATTTATCGGGTAACGCGACCATTGTTTGGGATGTGCAACCAGAGGATCGTATTGAAGTGAGTAGACCACCTTTCTGCCAAAAAATCCAAGTTCAATAAGATTAAATTTTTTGCCGACGACGACTAGTTACGCTGTGAAGTTTTCAAATACGAACGTGGCAGTTGGCAGCCAACCGTCTACAGCCTGTTATCGAACGATTTTTGTCAAGATCAATACAAAGAAAGTTTAATTTGGTATCAGGCTTGGATGAAATACATACCAACCGAAGAACGGTTATGTGTTAATCATAGGGGAGTAAGTATTGAAGGATTTTAAATCTCTTTGGAGAATACAATAACTTTTATTTTTGTGTTTTCAGCTGACATATCATTACATTCCGTATTCGATGAACTTAATAAATGATGCTCCACTTATGCCTGAGGGCCGCCATAAACTTGTACTCACATTTACGGCTTATGAAAATGGCATTGCTAAGCGACCAAATTCAATATGTTTCCAATTTGTTGGCGAATTTTTGAAGGTATAAAAAGTACAAAATTAAGAAGGAGGAATATATTAATAATTCATATACAAATGTGGAAGTTTAAATAAAATTATTTATAGGACAAACAGAGTCTCTAACCATGGATTTTGTAACAATCAGGTAAATAAATAAAAATTTCGTGCGGAATTTTTTCCCAAGTTCGCAATTGTTTTATTTCTTTATTTATGTCCAAAAAGAAAATATTTTTGTCAATTCGGCGTGAATATTCCATAATTAAGTGATTATAGGGGTTTTCAAAATTTGTGGAAGAATTTCACTTTTTAAAAATATTTACGTGCGGAAAATTCCGAGGGAAATATTCATGATTGCCCTGAATATTTTTCCAGGTCAAAGAAACCTTTAAACTCTGAATTGAAGATTATATTTTTTCTAAGACTAGATAAGTTCCCTACAAGGATTTGCAGATCCTTACACCGAAAATTTCTGGAAAATGTTTAGGACTAACTTTTATACTCCATTTAAGAAAACCTTCGCAAAGAGGTAAATAAAAGAATTTAACAAGTAAAAAAGCATTAAGTTCGGCCGGGCCGAACTTTTCATACCCTCCACCATAAAATATTCATTCCTGTCCCCAACTTTAAGTGAGTACGTTAAAATGTCAGATAATGTACATAAAATGCTTCATTCGGGAGGCCCTTTTTTATGGTGCCTATATCTAACTGTTGACAATTTTTGGTGGGCTAGAAATTGGGAGGTACTGTTATATAGGGGTTATAATAAAACATGGGTCTATGTTGAGAGTTTTTGATGGGATCCTTTAATGTCAAATAACTCCTAATTCGGTTAAAAATTTTAGCTAGAATCCTCAAAATATCGAAAATCGGTACATAACGTGGGAACTTCAAATGTCATTAACAGCTAGTTCGGAGGTATCTGGGCTATACGAAAATATGAACTTAAATGAACAATTTTTGTTGCAGAATTTTTGTTGACTTTTAAATTTCAAATTACAGAAAGTTCGTCCAAAAATAAAGCTAAGGTACGGAAAATCGGGAGGTTTGTTTTGGGGCTATACAAAAACATGGACCTACGTCCGGTTAAACATTTTAAGTAAAATCCTCAAAGTACCGAAAATCGGGAAGTATCGTTATATTGGGGCTATGTTGAAAATTGTTGATGCAGATGCGTGGTGACCACTACAACCTTCAAATGTCAAATTACAGTTAGTTCTGTTAAAAATTGTAGCTAAAATGGCCAAATTACTGAAAATTGGGAGGTACCGTTACATGGGAGCTATATCCGAATATGGACCTATGTTGACAATTTTTGATGGAGAGGTGTTGTGACCACTAAGAACTTCAAATGTCAAATTACTGCTAGTTCGGTTTAATATTGTAGCTAAAATCATCAAATTACTGAAAATCGGGAGGTACCGTTATATGGGGGCTTTCTTGACAATTTTTGGTGGAGAGGTGTGGTGACCACTAAGAATTTCAAATGTCAAATGTTCAAATTACAGATAATTCGGTTAAAACTTGTTGGTAAAATTCTCAAAATACCTGAAATCCGGTGGTAATGTTATATGGGGGCTATTCCAAAACATGGACCTATGTCCACTAGTTATATAAGTTTATTGACATTTAAGAACCCTAAATGTCAATTAATAGCTAAATCGGTCTGAAAATCTAGATAAAAACGTCAAAATGTCGTAAATCGGGGGTACCGTTATATGGGGGCTATACCAACACGTGGACCTAGGTCCACAAGTTTTGTCACATAAGTTTATTGACACTTAAGAACAATAAATGTCAAATTATAGCTAAATCGGTCTGAAAATGTAGCTACAAACGTCAAAATACCGCAAATCGGGGGGTACCGTTATATGGGGGGCTATACCAAAACTTAGGCCTATGTCCACAACTTTTGTTATATATGTTTATTGACACTTAAGAACCCTAAATGTCAAATTATAGCCAAATCGGTCTGAAAATGTAGCTAAAAACGTCAAAATACCGCAAATCGGGGGGTACCGTTATATGGGGGCTATACCAAAACGTGGACCTATGTCCACAACTTCTAATATATAAGTTTATTAACACATAAGAACCCTAAATGTCAAATTATAGCCAAATCGGTCTGATAATGTAGCTAAAAACGTCAAAATACCGTATATCTGGGGGTACCGTTATATGGGGGCTATACCAAAACGTGGACCTATGTCCACAACTTTTGTTATATAAGTTTATTGATACTTAAGAACCCTAAATGTTAAATTATATCTAAATCGGTCTAAAAATGTAGCTAAAAACGTCAAAATACCGCAAATCGGGGGGTACCGTTATAAGGGGGCTATACCAAAACGTGGACCTATGTCCACAAGTTTTGTTTTATATGTTTATTGATACTTAAGAACCCTAAATGTCAAATTATAGCCAAATCGGTCTGAAAATGTAGCTAAAAACGTCAAAATACCGTAAATCGGGGGGTACCGTTATATGGGGGCTATACCAAAACGTGGACCGATATAGCCCATCATCGAACTTGACCTGCCTGCAAACAAAAGACGCATTTTCCCAAAATTTCAGCGTCCTATCTCCATTTTTGTGGATGCTAGAGTGATTACCACAGACGGACGGACGGACGGACGTGCTCAGATCGACTTAGAATTTTACCCTGATCAAGAATATATATACTTTATAGGGTCGCAAATGAGTATTTCAATGCGTTACAAACGGAAAAACAAACTTAATATACCCTCCATACTATGGTGGAGGGTATAAAAACGAGTTAAAAACATTGAGTCATCCACTAAGAGAACTGCATTTGGGCGGAGTTTTCGGACACACGGTTCATTATCGAGATGGATGCATGGAGAATAAAACTATACCCTTGTAAAATAAAAAGGGTCCCAACTAGAACGAAATTTTTAAATCTTTATATATAAAACTCAATTGTCGTTTGTTGGTAATTGAATCAGTTGAAAACGGCTGGAGCGATTTGGATAATTTTTTGTGGAAATGTTAGTCATAGTCCAGTTTAGGTTTTTATGCAAAGAAAAATTGGCCACGCCCTCTTTTCCGCCCACTTTTATAAATATGTTATATCTACGAAACTACTCAGCAGATTTTCCTGAAATTTTCAGGGAACGTAGAGTGATGGCCCCCGGCTACATATTTGGTTGAATTTCGGATCGGGCGGGGTACCTTCCCTATGCCCTATTTTTGTAAAAATGCAATATTTGCAACAATTACAAATGTATCGCTTTGAAAATTAATTTCCGAGTCAATGGCGATTGTGTTTCCGACCTTACGTTCTTATTTGGGGCATTAAGACTGGACAACGCCCACTTTTTTAAATATGTTATATCTGCGAAACTACTGAATCGATTTTTCTGAAACTTTCAGCGAATGTAAATAGGCTACATATTTTTTGACTTTCGGATCGGGCGGGTACCTCCACTATGCTCTATTTTTGTAAAAATGGAATATTTGCAACAAATACGAATTTATCGGTTTGGGAATTTATTTGCGAGTCAATGGCGATTGTGTCTCAAACCTTACGTACTTATTTTGGGACTTAAGATCCGACCACGCTCACTTTCTAATTAGGTTATATCTACAAAACTACTGAAGGGATTTTCACGAAAATCGCGATTTGGCTAAACTTTGAAATCTTTATAAATAAAAATCAACTATCGTTCGTTGGTAATGGCATCAGTTGAGAATGGCTGGACCTATTTTCGACTTGAGTTTTTATGCAAAGAACATTTGACCATGCCCACTTTTACGCCCACTTTTTTCAATTTTAAATTTTTATCATTTCTACAAGAACTGAAATTGCCAGGGAATGTACAGAGATGACCCCCGCTTAAAATAGGCTACAAATTCAGTTGAATTTCGGAAAGTGCGGGGTACTTCCCCTATACCCTACTTTTTAAAAATGTTATATTTACAATAATTACGAATGTTTCTATTTGGAAGTTAATTTGCGAGACAATTGTGGTTGTGCCTCCGACCTTACCTACTTTTTTAGGAACCAAAGACTTGACCATACCCACTTTTTAAAAACTACTGAACCGATTTTCCTGAAAATGTCAGGGAATCTACAGGCATATTTTCTTGAATTTTGAAGAGGCATATTTAAAAAAACGCCTTACCTTTATGAATAAAAATCAAATGCTGTCATAACGCAACTTAGGTTTTTTGGAAAGAAAAGTTTACCACGCCCCGAAAACAGGTTACATATTTTATTGAATTCCCTAGAGGGCGGGGTACCTCCCTTATGCGATATTTAAAAAAAACGTTATATTTGCAAAAATTATGTATGTATCGGAATAAAAATTTACGGATTAATCTACAATCTAGGTACTTCTTTGGGGCCTATAGGCCCGACGACGCCTCTTTTTTTAATATGTCATAACTCCAATACTACTGAAGGAATTTCCATAAAATTTGTAGCAAAAGCTCAATGTTTGCCGTTGTTATGTATAAAAAACAAAACAAAACACGCCGACTCTTTTCAAAACATTATTTTTCCAAAACTACTGAACCTAATTTTCAGAAAATGTTCAGGAATGTCCCGTGGTCCAAAATGCTATATATTAGTAGACGAATTTCGGGGCCTATTATTTTATAATCGCTATATTTGCCAAAGTTATGAGTGCATCAGGTTGCAAATTAGTTTTCGAGACAACTACTTAAATGGTGTACTTAAATGGTGAGGTTCAACGGTCCATCAGCCATGAAAAGCTAAAGCATATAAGTCTAAATAACCGGGAGAATTCGATTTAACCATTTTTTTAACTTTTATAATTAAATCGCTTTAGGATAAAAACAGGGACATGGACGATATTAAATCCTAAAAGGCACAAATTGGCGAAAAATCCGACAAAGTCTGTAGCAGAAAAGAAAGGTTACAGACAAAATCTGTTGATAAATTTAAAATCCTTCTCGGTTTGACAATGGACCGAAGAAGTGAGATAGAAAATACCTATTTTTGAATTGTCAAGCATAAAGTCGATAAAAAGTTGTCATTAAAACTCATTACGACGGGCCAGCAACGCGGACCGGGGTCTGCTAGTTTTAAATAAAACACAGATATTAAAAAAATCGTTAAACTTTATTATATCGTAAAGTAGAGAGAATGAGGTTATGTATGGAACAAGATATCGTGTAGATGGCCGCCGCGGCTTTGCTGGCACACACGCGATCTTTTAATGAAATTTTCAATGACGGTTTTGCATAAATGCTGCGATATTTCATTAATGCAGGCTGCAATTTCCACAATTTCTGTAGTGGGATTCTTTATCGCATTTTTTGGTTACCGGAAAAAATCGGTAAATATAAAACGCAAAGTTCTGAATATAAGGTGTCAACACTGTTCCTATCGGTAGGCCTTAGCAACAACTTTAAATTTATCCAGGGTATATACACTTTCATATGGGCAAAATGTGCCTCATCGAAATAATGGTTTTAGACCCAAATACGTTTGGACGAAATCCGTTTCAGACTATTTGGAGTCGATTTAGCAATGTCCGTCCGTCTGTCTGTCTGGCTGGTGCGCCCGATAACTCTCGAACGGATCAACCGATTCGAACCAAATTTTGGGTATGCCAATATTTTGCCTAAACTTAGTTTAAGTTCGAAGATGGACCATATCGTTCCACTCCTTCGGGTACCTCCCCCACAAAAGTTCGAAAATGTTCGAAAAATTTGTGCGCACGATAACTCTTGAAGGGAGTAACCGATTTAGTCCGTACTGTGCACATCGTGAAATTTCTACTAGACTTAGATGAGGTTCCCACACAAAATTTCGTAAAAGTTTAGTTTAGGACCAGCTCACGAATCGCTTTGATTTTTGTTGAAACAACTTATATTCACTACCCTCCAACGACAATACAAGTTTTATCAGGGGCAAGCGCATACCTCCTGACAAAATAGCCTGAAAGGTGCAAAAAAAACCCTATGACACCGTGTGTAGTGGTTGAATAACAATATAACTCTAGAACGGATCTGCCGATTCGATCCAACATTTGGCCTACATAACATTTTGTCTAAACTTAGTTTATGTTTGACGATAACCCATATCGGCCCACTCCTTCAGGTACTTCCCCCACAAATGTTCATAAATGTTCGAAAAAATTGTGCGCACGATAACTCTTGAAGGTATTGGCCGATTTGGTCCATACTTTACACATCCTAATATACCTACCACGTATAGATCAGGTTCGAATATGGACTATATTTGTCCACTCCATCGGGTACCTCCCACACAAAATTTCGGTAAGTCCACTTTAAGATTTTTGTTGAAGCAACTTGCAGCACGGTGCCACCGTGGTGCAATGGTATGCACGCCCGCCTTGCACGCAGAAGGTCGGGGGTTCGATTCCCCGGCCAAGCAACATCAAACATTTTTCAACGGTGGCAAAATACCCCTCAGTAATTTTTTGTTAATTTTCTCGTTTAGAGTTAAGCTTGATGATCTGAAATTATTTGCAAGTAAAAAAGGAAAGCCAAGGACTCGAACCCACATAGTCACCAAATTACGTTACCTGGTTTCATTGGTGGTAAAGCAAATCTTCGGACGTATCGACTATGTAATGGCTTCTCTGTCCTAGAACTTATCGTTTTTCAAATGCAAATGTGTTTTTGTACATTCACGCGGATACTTGGCCACAGAAATGTATTTTCTTCATGACAAACGCTTTTTGCGCTGACTTTGAAGTTATGAGTTGGCTTTGAACGCTAACACGCCATGACAACATTTTTTGATATGTTTTTCAAGGACGTGGGTTCAAATCCAAGCCGGGCTCAGCCTGTTTTTAATTTTTTGAAATTTTGCCTTTTTTTGGGCGAAGATCATTTTTTAATGATTTTTGTTAATTTTCTCGTTTAGAGTTAAGCTTGATGATCTGAAATTATTTGCAAGTGAAAAAGGAAAGCCAAGGACTCGAACCCACATAGTCACCAAATTACGTTACCTGGTTTCATTGGTGGTAAAGCAAATCTTCGGACGTATCGACTATGTAATGTTGGCGACATTTCCTGAGTATTTCAGCCTTGAAAAACTTCTCAACAAGTTGTATCTTAAGACACGCCGTTCGGACTCGGCGATAAACTGTAGGTCCCATATCATTGAGCTAAATATGAATCGGAGTACACTCATTGATATGAGAGAAGTCTCCCTTGTCCCGTATGGGATGTTGTGGAACAATTTTTTTTTAACTTGCAGCACTCGAACAGGTCATTCGATTTGGTCGGAAATTTGGCCTTCGACATATTTTGTCCAAACTTATTTTCAGTTTGAAGATGGGCAATACCGGTGCACAACTTCCAGTACTTTCCCCCAAAATTAACAAAATGTCACTAACCAATTTGGTCCAAACTTTAGATCTTCTAATATTTTGTTGAAATTTAGTTTAACTTCCAAAAATGTCCGATACAGGTCCTCTCCTTAGGGTACCTTCCCTGCTAAAGTTCAACATTTTTGTTTAAATGCAGTTTAGGGTCTGTTCGAAGATCCTTTGGAAATGTATACCGATGCTACTGGTTATGGTCCTGTTTACAGCGATATTATGCTTTCCGTGGACAAGTTCATGCTTCCTGGCATATTGGTCCAAATGTTATACTATGACCCACTGAAATGACTAGTGGGTGCGATATCTATCGAAAAGATATGACTCCCAAAATAAGATCCACTTTCATAATGGACTATGTCGGTCGATTCCTTCAAGTACAACTTTAAACCTAATCCGCAGTTTTGTCTGTAAGTTCAAATGTTCAAAAAGGGCCACAAAATTCTGAAAAGACCCTAAATACATTTGATCTGTCCGTAGATGAAAGTTTCAATTCACATAGGCTGAGGGTATATCTCTGTCGGCAAAGACGACTGATACTTTTTTACTTGTCATAAATGTACCTGGCTATCTCCAGATCAGAAAACAAGAAAACAATTTGATCACGTTGTGATAGATGGAATATATTTATCGAGCGTGTTGGTTGTACGGTCATTCCGAGGAGCAAACATATACTCGGACCAATACCTTGTTGCAGCAAAGGTGCGTACCCGGTTAACCGTAGCAAATAAAGTACAAACAGACACAACACGAAAGTTAGACATCAGTAAGCTGTAATCACTACTTAACTCAACTGGTCCAATTGCTTATGTAAAGCACTCCTCGTGCCGATAACATATCAGCACAATGCAAAGTATTGCTCACTCCATGCAAGCAGCCGCAAAATCCATACTTAGATACCAGAGACCTCTACAAAGGAATACATGGTATGACCATGAGTTCCGTACTGCTACCGAAGAGAAGTATGCGGCATATAGGGCTACTCTACAGTCAGTAGCAACTCGTAGCGCACGAGAGTGGTATTGGGAAAAAAGGAGAGATGAGAAACATATTTTCCGCAGGAAAAAGAAAGAAATGGAAAAGCGGTAGGGGGTAAAATCGAGATATACAGGTGTCAGCATAAAGTCCGAAAGCTCTACCAAAGAGCAACACATCAAACTGATGGCTTTGGTACACGCACATTCTCCTGTAGAGACCAGCAAGGTAATTGGGTAACTGATGCAGATAGTGTGCTCAGCATATGAAAAGAGCTTTTTTCAAAACTATTGGTATACAATAGTAGCGAAGACGACGAAGATACCACAGATCCAATCCCAAAAGATGATATAGAATGTATACCGTCCAGTCAAGATGAGATATAGACAGCAATAAACCGGCTGAAGAATAATCAGGCAGCAGGAGTTGATGGCTTACCAACTGAGATGTTCAAAACCGGAGGCGACACCCTGATAAGGTGTATTCATCAGCTAGTTAGCACCATATGCAAGGAAGAACGAGCGTGAGCATCCTGTGCCCCGTCCACAAGAAAGGAGATAAGACTGTATGCTCCAACTGCAGGGGCATAAGTCTTCTCCCTATCGCCTACAAGATAGTGTCAGGGATATTGTGCGAACGACTAAAGCCCATGGTCAACGAAATAATTGGACCATACCAATGCGGCTTTAGACCTGGCAAGTGCACCATTGACCAGATATTTACCCTGCGGCAGATCCTGGAGAAGACCCAAGAGATGCAGATCGATACCTACCACCTTTTTGTCGATTATAAAGCAGCCTTCGACAGCCCGCTACTTTCAAAGATATTCCAGGCCATGTCTGAATTTGGTATCCCCGCAAAGCTCATTTGGCTTTGTAAAATGACTCTAACTGACACAAGATCTTGTAACGTGACCATTACATTTATTTCTTTTCCTTAAAAATATTTTATTTTGTGGTTAACCCACCTCATTATATGCCCCACCTTAATGTGCATATTTCTACGAGTCCCGCTATCTATGAATTTACCATTGGTCAATACATGCTCTGCAATTGTCATAAAATACCCTCAGTCAAAACACTGCTTGTAATGGAATTATTTCACTTCAGTGCATATAAATTATGATTATTTCTAAAATGTGGGAAAGTAATTCTCATTCACTTCGCATTGCCCCCCGAATAAGTACTCCAGGTTTTGACACCAGGAGTCGTGAAGTGCTGGAGTTAACCGAAGATACACGAAGTTGACGTGTGGCAGTGTCCGCAGTCGTCTGGTACCCAACACAACCGAAGCTTCCTGCGATTCGTTCGCTTCCGCGACTCGTTCGCTTCTTTTGTATACACTGCGATTCGTTCGCTTCCGCGATTCGTTCGCTTCCGCGACTCGTTCGCTTCCGCGATTCGTTCGCTTCCGCGATTCGTTCGCTTCCGCGACTCGTTCGCTTCCGCGATTCGTTCGCTTCTGCGACTCGTTCGCTTCTGCGACTCGTTCGCTTCCGCGACTCGTTCGCTTCCCTCTAAATACGATCGTCTTCTCGTTCCAGGCTGACTAAACCAAAGGGCCCCACATCCGAATCCAGAGCCGAGGGTCACCACACGACTACACTAAGCCGAGTATCATCAACCGGAAGACATCAGCCCGAGTCGCTTCAACACGACTACACCAAGCCGAGTAACATCAACCCGAGTCGCTTCATCACGACTACACCAAACCGAGTAAATTCAACCCGAGTCGCTTCAACACGACTACACCAAGCCGAATACCATCAACCTGAGTCTAACAACACGACCACATCAACCCGAATATAACAAGCCGAGTCGTTGGGTGCGAGTACTACAGCCGAGCATCAACGTAACGACCACTACCACCAAGCCAACACCGCTACAACTACAAGTTTACCAACATCACTCTGTCTCGTGTCGCCCGAAGACGATTGACTACGAGCCCACAGTAAGGTTCCACCCAGCTGAGACGAATAACCACCACATATAATTGCATTTATCACATAAGTATCCACATGTGAATCATAAAATAAGCACCAAGGGGTGATAATAAAGAATTGAATTGTCATCACTCGTGTTTTCACATAAGGTTCCGTGGGTCCTTGAGTTGACCCTGGCTGCGACTGAACTCACCTCAGCCTTAGACAAAACCCTCGTTATAAATGGCGCCCGAGCAGGGACCCGACAAAGACACGAAAAGCGGAAAAACACTACCTGCCGCCAGCGAAGATTTGTCGAGTCCAATGAAAAGCATGTTTGGGGAATCGGATGCGAATGACTCGTTGAGTCCCGAGTCCCTCAGCTGGGTATATTTATTGAAACGCGAACAACTAATACATCACTGTCAAAACGCAGGCATTGCGACCGAAGGCTATAAAGTGGAACATCTTCGGAAACAACTCTGCAAGTACTTAAGAGAGAGGCGGACACGTGCCTCGGCAGAAAACCTGCTTCGTGAGTTTGAAAAGGAGGTCATATCTTCGGAAAATGAATCGCACTCGAGTACATCCATCGAAATTCCGACACCTCCTCAAAGCACAGGCATGACCGACTTGGAAATCTTGAATATTGTCCACCGATGGTCACTCAAGTTTTCGGGTGACCACGACCTCGTGGAATTTCTGGAAAGGTTCGAAGAGTTAGCCGAATGCCACACCATTCCCTTCGACCGTCTTCTTCCTTCCCTGCTGACCATCCTGGAGGGCAATGCATTAAAGTGGTACCGCGTCAAGAGGGCCGCAATAAAATCCTGGTCACAGTTTCGAGAGGAAGCCGAGAGATTCTTCCAATCGAAAAGATATTTAACCCAAATCGAAAATTCTTTCTACAATCGTCGGCAGCAAGCTAGGGAAAGAGCAAAGGACTATATTTTGGCGATGCTGACAACTTCCAGACGACATCCTCAGTTACGAAAAACGTACCATCTAGATCGGATCTACGAAGGTCTACGACCCGAGTACAGGCATTATGTCCGGCGTCACGATTTTGCCACCCTGGATGACCTAATAGAATTAACCGACGATTATGAATTATTAAAACGAGATGAGGCTCGTATGGAGAAACCGCACACTTCCCATATGCTTCACGCTGTCGATGCTCCTTATTCTCGGAACACACACTGTTGGCGCTGTAAGCGTCCCCGTCATTTCCGATGGCAGTGTCAGAGGAGGCCGCTACTATTCTGTTCACACTGTGGGAAAGAGGAGGTCCTCTCAAGAGAATGTGGCTGTAACAAACCAGAGTCACCGACCATTGAGGGGACAGTAACCGATGGACATGTTAGTCGGTACTTCATCTCCGTGTTAGTCGAGGGTATACGAGTCAACGCTCTCATCGATACAGGAGCGTCTATAAGCTACGTCGAAGCTGCTTTGGGGAAGTCGTTACAGTCGAGAGGTATACAGCCCGGCACTACGAACAGAAGTATCCAGATGGCCGATCGGAGAATTACGAACTGCGAAACGTATCTACTCTTAGGGGTAAAATGACTCATCTCCCAGTGACGGTAGTCCCAACGTTAGCCGAACTACTTATCTTAGGTATGGACTTCCTATCAGCGCGATACTGCTGTTTAACTCTGGATGGAGAACCAGTGCCACTAGTCATTACCGATCCTTTCGTGGATATTGCGCACACAATTACATCCAAAGCTGACATTACCGAAGATCAGGAAACTGAATCAATCGCCTCGCCCATACACCGTTCCGAAAAGATTGCTAAAACATCCGCCAATCGTTCGGTAGCAGCACACACCGTTAAGCTGAAGGTACCCATCAAACAACCATACAGGCCACCAATGAAAGCTCAGCCTCGTAAAATCTCGAACGTGGTTTTCCCGCCACGACAGGTGAGTTTTCACTCAGTCATAAATATGGGCCCTGCTCCGTTAGCACGTTTCGCCCGGCGTAACTCGTCTTCTGTCATTCCTTTTGGACCACAGACAGTCAAGCCAAGAGACATGTCGACAATAAACGAACCAGTTCCAGATCGGTCAGGTCATGGCCAACCGCGAATGCCAGCGACATCAACCACATCTGTCGCCAATAGACAAACGATTCAGGTCTCATTACCTCGGCCGGCGCAGAAACGAACCCGTACATGCCCGTACATGCCGAAGGCATCAGCGACAACATTCACATCGATCCTCAAAAGTCGACGGGTTCTGGCCACGACGGCTCCGTCAGCACAGAAACAATATTCGCTAACGTCGCCTACTGCAGCTTGTTTAGGCAAAAACCTACCAGCACAGCTGGTCTACGTCATGAATGAACCTGTACGAAGTTTTGCAATTGCCAACGCTTCTGGACTTCCCAATACCCCCGCCATCGTGCAATCAGTCAGCGCGACAACAACAGGAAATTTATAAGCGAGGGGTGTAGACAAACGTCTTTTCTTTTTTTCCCTTTTTTTCTTTTTCCGAAGTAAGGGGAGGATGTAACGTGACCATTACACTTATTTCTTTTCCTTAAAAATATTTTCTTTTGTGGTTAACCCACCTCATTATATGCCCCACCTTAATGTGCATATTTCTACGAGTCCCGCTATCTATGAATTTACCATTGGTCAATACATGCTCTGCAATTGTCATAAAATACCCTCAGTCAAAACACTGCTTGTAATGGAATTATTTCACTTCAGTGCATATAAATTATGATTATTTCTAAAATGTGGGAAAGTAATTCTCATTCACTTCGCATTGCCCCCCGAATAAGTACTCCAGGTTTTGACACCAGGAGTCGTGAAGCGCTGGAGTTAACCGAAGATACACGAAGTTGACGTGTGGCAGTGTCCGCAGTCGTCTGGTACCCAACACAACCGAAGCTTCCTGCGATTCGTTCGCTTCCGCGACTCGTTCGCTTCTTTTGTATACACTGCGATTCGTTCGCTTCCGCGATTCGTTCGGTTCCGCGATTCGTTCGCTTCCGCGACTCGTTCGCTTCTGCGATTCGTTCGCTTCCGCGACTCGTTCGCTTCCCTCTAAATACGATCGTCTTCTCGTTCCAGGCTGACTAAACCAAAGGGCCCCAACGAGAACCACCAACCCGACTACCACAGCCGAATCCAGAGCCGAGGGTCACCACACGACTACACTAAGCCGAGTATCATCAACCCGAAGACATCAGCCCGAGTCGCTTCAACCCGACTGCACTAAGCCGAGTATCATCAGTCCGAGTCGCTCCAACACGACTACACTAAGCCGAGTATCATCAACCCGAAGACATCAGCCCGAGTCGCTTCAACACGACTACACCAAGCCGAGTAACATCAACCCGAGTCGCTTCAACACGACTACACCAAGCCGAGTAACATCAACCCGGAGACATCAGCCCGAGTCGATCCAACACGACTACACTAAGCCGAGTATCATCAACCCGAAGTCATCAGCCCGAGTCGCTTCAAACACGACTACACCAAGCCGAGTAACATCAACCCGAGTCGCTTCATCACGACTACACCAAACCGAGTAAATTCAACCCGAGTCGATTCAACACGACTACACCAAGCCGAATACCATCAACCCGAGTCTATCAACACGACCACATCAACCCGAATATAACAAGCCGAGTCGTTGGGTGCGAGTACTACAGCCGAGCATCAACGTAACGACCACTACCACCAAGCCAACACCGCTACAACTACAAGTTTACCAACATCACTCTGTCTCGTGTCGCCCGAAGACGATTGACTACGAGCCCACAGTAAGGTCCCACCCAGCTGAGACGAATAACCACCATATATAATTGCATTTATCACATAAGCATCCACATGTTAATCATAAATTAAGCACAAAGGGGTGATAATAAAGAATTGAATTATCATCACTCGTGTTTTCACTTAAGGTTTCGTGGGTCCTTGAGTTGACCCTGGCTGCGACTGAACTCACCTCAGCCTTAGACAAAACCCTCGTTATAATCTTCAGTTAAAATAGGAAAGAACCTCTCCGAAGAATTTTGTACCAAAACAGGTTTCAGGCAAAGAGACAGCATTTCGTGTGATCTTTTCAACATCCTGCTAGAAAAGGTTATACGAGAGGCAAACGTCAAAAGGAGTGGCACAATCTACACGAATAGCCACATGTTACTTGCTTATGCTGATGCTATATGTATATATCATGGGACGATCAGTAAAAGAAGTAACCGATACCTTTACGAAGGTCGAAGGATAATCTGCTAAAATGGGTCTGGCGGTAAACTTCGAGAAGACCAAGTTGATGTTGTCGACGCGCAATGCGTCCATTGAGATCGGACCAACTGTTGAAGTTGGTTCCTATAATTTTAAGGTAGTAAAAGACTTTGTATACCTCGGCACCGCCGTAAACACAACAAACGACATCAGTTGTGAAATAAAAAGAAGCATTGTATTGGCCCACATATGCTACTTTGGCTTAAGCAAGCACTTTAACGACAAAGCCACAACTCGTCAAACAAAAACAACGCTTTACAAAACACTGATACTACCCGTGCTGATGTATGGTTCCGAAGCCTGGCTACCTGCGCAAGCAGATAAGGCAGTGCTTGGCGTGTTTGAGAGAAAAATTCTTCGAAAGATCTACGGACCAATCTGCGTTGACGGTGAATACCGACGTCGTATGAACCACGAGCTGTATCTGCTATACAACGACATCAATATAGTTAAACGTATCGAGATGCAGCGATTGCATCGCCTAGGCCATATAATAAGAATGAGCGATGATGAACCCGCTAAAAAGGTGTATAAATTCGAGCCACATGGCGGTGCATGCAGAATTGGCAGGCCAATGAATAGATGGCGCAAACAAGTGGATGAAGAGATGACAAGGCGCGGTATTTCAGAAAGCGCAGCACTAAACAGAGAGAATTGGAGATCTTTTCTTAGTTCGGTTTATGGAACAAATGTTCTGTAATGGGCCAGCTAAGTACATAAGTAAGTAAGTAAGCAGCACAACACTCCTGGTCATACCATGGATTCCTTGGTGGAGGTCTCTGGTATCCAAGTATGGATTTTGCGGCTGTTGCAATGTTGAATGTCTTCTTTCTATCACAACGAGATCAATTTGATTTCTTTTTCTGTGATCTGGAGACAGCAAGGTACCCTTATCAATATCGAGATGTCTAAATCTGGTACTGCCAACTACCATTGCTTGCGTTCGGGCGATGGGATTTTCTTTATTTGTTAGACCTAAAGATGTCCACAGCCAACGAAATTGGGTGGAACCAATCGACTTGCATTCACTTTCCTGAGATAAAATATAAATTTTTGGATTGGAAAGGTAGAAATTTGAGTTATCTATACCATATTCCCTCTGTTTCGGACTCATAAACCTACCAAATGTAACTTTTTTGTAATTTTATTGTAGTCTTGAAATTTTGAACATAATTCAGTATAAAATTCTGACTTTATAAATTGTTTCTACCGATTTCTTCATATGAATATTTTTTGTAGCTCTGAGCATCGATTTTCATCAAATTCTAAGACCCTTATACAAATTTTTTGCACAATATTTGTTGTCAATCAATCAATCACTCACGGCCTTTATTTATAATTATAAATAGTTTTTTGTTAAAGTTTACCACATCTGACAAAGGATTTGTGTAAATTCGTAGAATGGTTCTATCCGGGTGAACCATTAAAACATGCTAATATTTTGACATTTTTTCATAAAGCGTGTAAAAAGTACCGTTATAACGCATATATGAAACATGTTAGGTATTGAGAATATCGGCTACTATATACTCTACATGTCAACAAAATTATAATTTACAATTCCTCTCCTTTCGTCAGATATAACGGTATTTGTAGACAAATATTGGTTGGTTCTATTCAAATGAACCGTAGTGTATGTGCTTTGGAATGGATGGCCAATGTTTTTGGTGACCCATTGGCATGTTCAGCAGAAATATCCCAGAAAATACTAAAACGGAATTTTTAAACATGAGGCAAGATTTGTCGATACCTCTGGATAAAGGAATAACATTTTGGAAAACCATTTGTCCCACAAAATACCCTTCTTGCCGAAATTTGGCATTACAACTATTTGCAATGTTTGCCACAACCTATACATGCGAAGCAACATTTTCCTCAATGGCCCATATTAAATGCAACTATAGGAATAGCTTAACAGACAGTCACTTAGAGACATTACTAAATATAAAGTGTTATGATAAATACATAGACATAGATAGTGTAATTGAATTTGACAATTATAATAAATAAAAAAGAATATTATAAACTATATGCATAATTTTATAAATTCCATGAAATAAATTTAGTTCTTTACATAAATCTGACTCATAGCTTTCCTAATGTCGATTTAATCCTTATAAACAAAATATAAAATTTTCTGTTTCCTTATTACTTCAAGAGGATAGAGAGTTATCTGATACTGCAATGACCTTTTGTGATGTCTCAAATGCTCAGGAAAGTAACACTTAAGGTTATCATTGCAGAAGTTCGGATTCATAAACTTCAGAGTGTAAGGCAGGCATGCGAACAATTGCTCCACATTCCACTTCACGACTTCGACCTCTAAGATGAAGTTAGTGGATTTAATGTGTTCACAATTTTTGTTCAAGAGCAACGACTTTGCCTCTGGCAGTAAACCAAGCAAAGTTCTTAGCGATTTAAAAGAGCTTGACATCAAGGCCTCAAGTCTTTGGGGGTCCATAATCGCGAACAGGCAAGTGATAGGGAAAAATGCCGGCATACATGTCATATTATCTTTGATCTTCTATCACTCTGCGGTGTCGGAATATAAAACTCTACACATAGCGATATTAATGATGCGTTGTAAAACAACTACTTATTAAATTGTCAGAAATGTTCTTTGTGAACAATATCCGGCAAATTGAATTATGAAATTACATAATCAATTAGAGTGTTGACATCAAT